>NC_037668.1:112250392-112458939 GCF_003255815.1 Theropithecus gelada
AATCTCATAATGTTTTAAGAAAGTTTGCGAATTTGTGTTGGGCCACAGTCAAAGCCATCCTAGGCCACATGGAACCCATGGGCCACAGGTTGGACAAGCTTGACTTACAGTGTCTCTCATTTTGGACATAAACATTTCATTGGACATATTTAATCTGCATTTATATTTCCTAAAATTTACAGTTCAAAAGGTAGGATCACATACCTAAATAATTCCAAACATATTTAAAAGTTTTCCAAAAACTGAATTATGAATTATGTGAGAAATTATTTTCTTGCAATATTTACATCCACATTGACACAACTGATTTGTCTTGATTTGACTTTGAAGCAAAAGCATATTGATTTCAAAACTATGTCTGTTCAAGTTAAGTCAATTTATTAACACATGTCAATATTACCAACATCGAATTCAAAGAGGTTTTGCGTAAAATGATAAGCAACAATAATCTTATGAATTTCAATAAATCTGCAGATTTTCTTGAAGTTTATTCATGTTAGAAAATGTACGAAATTATTATTGTATATTGTATTGCACTCTGAAAAGTTGCAATTTTAGCCTAAAATTTTGTTCCTCTTTAGCTAGATCACAAATCAGCTTTTCATTTTCTTGGAACTTCAAATTTAGCTGTTTCATATGCAGTGTGATATCAAAGTTACTCAGTCGTTTTTGTCTTTAATTTTTGAATATTTGGCCAGGCGCGGTGGCCCATGCCTGTAATCCCAGCACTTTGGGAGGCCGAGGCAGGCAGATCACTTGAGGTCAGGAGTTCGAGACCAGCCTGGCCAACATGGTGAAGCGCCATCTCTACTAAAAATACAAAAATTAGCCAGGCATGATGGTGGGTACCTGCAATCCCAGCTACTTGGGAGGCTGAGGCAGAATTGCTTGAACCCAGGAGGTGGAGGTTACATTGAGCTGAGATCGTGCCACTGCACTCCAGCCTGGGCAACAGAGCAAGACTGCCTAAAATAAAAATAATAATAATAATTGACAAGTATTCCTTTTGTTTCAGTAAAATCTTGAACAGTAGAGCAAATCTTTGTGAATCTTTTCTATTAGTCAACAAGTGTTGGCAAAGAACACAGATTATTACATTCATTGTCTTCTATTTCTTTTAACAGTTCCATTAACTGGCATTGATCCACAGCATTTGCAAATATATGCTGAACAATTCAACAGTAGTATCTGTAACCCTTTTCAAGAGTCTGCTTCAGAAAATGAAACATAGATACCATACAGTGGAATGAAGCAGTAAGAAAACATTGGTCTTTTGTTTTAAAATTACAATAAATTCCAATTTTTAAAATTCAGATTTTTAAAAAAACTAGCATTGCTGAAGCACCATCCATCTGGATAGAATTTAATTTTTGTATATCTAGCTAAAATTCTTTGACAGAGATAAAAGATTCAAAAATATCTAAACCATGAATTTAGTTTTTCAAGTTCTAAATTGACATTTCTTTATAAATTAGGAAGTCTTCTGAGATGCAGCATACCTCAAGTATTAATTAGGCAGTGTCTTTATGTTGTACTTTCATCTAAAACTAAAGTTTTAATGGCTTTTTACGTTTTGAATCAGTTGGTCTTAGGTTTTGTTAGAAAGACCTTGTATTCGGAAAATCTTTTACATTTTGTGATATACCTGTTGAGTCTTTTCTGATAATATTCTGGCAAAATTTCTATAACTGAAATAACCATATGTCCATTGAAAAATTGGTTTTTTGTCTATGTAAAGATCCAAGCCATTTATAGCTAAACAAAGTTATAAGCTCAGATTCTGTTTTAAATCATATTATCTTTACCTTTTTTTACACAACAAACAGCATTTTCTTTCTCTTGCTATCTTCTAACAAATTGCAATTGCTCTTCATCATGAAATTTCCAACATACCTTCTTTCGGTCCCTTTTTTCTTTATTGTATGTTACTAGTTTCTGCATCTCCTCTCAATTCTGCTTTCTTTTTAGATTTTAAATTTTAACTGTGCTTATTTTTAACTAAAAATATTTAATTATATAATAATTAAAATAATAATAAAAATTTCAATTTAATTACCAATCGCAATATAGAAAGGGATCCTCATAACTCCTGCTGTCCATAAGCATTCAGCAAACACATTACAGTGTTACCTGGGTGAATAGGAAAAAATTAATTTGAACTGAATCAATCTCTGACACCAATCAAACGGGGGATGTACTACCAGAGAGGACACATGCACCTGCCATGAGAACTTCAACCATAGTACCCTATAGGATGGAACAGTTCAAATAAAATGTAGGCAAAATGATGGAATTGTGTTTAACATAAGCATGTTTTGTACCACTTCAAGTTTTTACATTTAAACTAAATTAAATTTAAAACTTAGTTCCTCAATCAAATTTTAAATGCTCAGTAGCCACATGGTACTAGCTGCTACCATATTGAAAAGCACAGGTGTGTACCCAAACTAAATTCTTGCATCAGGGGAAAGGTTATATGAACATGAGGTTGAGGGTGATGATTAACTCAGGTGGGGAGAGCATGAATGGGGAGCTCTGAATCATGTAGATAGATATGATTATTATTAAGATTCCAGATTTTATTTTGCCTAGTAGGTCTGTATTTATTTCATTTTTAAAAATAGCTACCTAAATAACTAAGATGGAGCCATCTGAATAGTTGAGATATCCTTTTTGGCAGTTTTTGTACACATACTGTATGTATGCACATGTATACATAATACAAGAATATATACATATATTCCCATGCACTACGAATGTACACCTATATGGCAGCATACACAAAAATGTATACATATATTCAAAACACACATACAAATAGGCTTTTATCGAACAAATGGGATCATCGTATTCTCTATTTGTGGATTTCAGATGCACAGATTTGGGATTAATTATAAACGTTGGTTCATGACACACTCTTATCATTGATCTATGTTTGGCCATGTTAGATTCATGTTAGAATTTTGACTAAAAATTTTTTAATCCATGTATTTAACATGTATGTGCATATCTGTTCAAATCATGAGAATTCAATTTTTTTTTCCCATTTGCTTAGTCTTTCTCCCTTTTTCAGATGAAAAATGTCTTTTTCTCCCTTTTTCATTTTATCCTAGGACGGGAGAAGGAATCAATGTTTCCACATGACACATGCATGTAGTAAGTTCCTTTTCAACAGGAAGCAGTTTATTTCCCTACCACCACCGTGCCCCCAAGCCCCTCAGTGGAGAAGACCTGCTGCAGTAGAAAGTTCCCAGTGATGAAGCTTAGCAAGGACTTTCAAAGCAAGCCATTTCTTATTAATGCCACTTCTTTTCTTGCACATGCGTCTTCACCATATTCCTCTGCCTTTGTGTTCAGTGTGTTGTTTCATTTTGAAGCAAAGGCATTTAAAAAAAATTTTGGAACTAACATTCCTGTCATAATTAGTAATATGATGCTTTTTTTTCTTGGTAATGAATGTTGTAAGGTTTTGAACTAACTGTGAAATAATTACTTTTGAAATAGCCCTCTCTGAAACCTAACTGTATACCTGTTAAGCCGTGTATTATGTTAAAGAAATTACCATTTTTGCTCATGTGAATTAGAGGATTAGAAAGTGAATGACAGAACTAAAATATTAAGGTAGACTTAGAAACTGCTATGGTATTGCTAGAGTTTCAAAACTCTGACTTCATTGTAGAGTTAAAAGAACTTGTATAAAACATTGTAGAAAAGAGAACTTTTCATATAACAATAATAAAACAACAGCTACTATTAGCTCATTAAAAAAAAGTCCAACCATGCATACATGTACAGCAATCTACAGGTCAGTCAGGTCTGCATCTCCATGGGAAGCAGTCACATCCAGAAATGAATTAAAAACCTCACAGGTCCTTGATTGTTTGCCCGGAAGCCTGGTCTGACTTCTCATGAAAAAAGGAATGGGAAACCGACTGAAGTAGCTATGTGCCTGATCACTGACTTCAGCATTTGTTTATTTACTCCTAAGCCTGTCCTCTTGTAGTATAGAGCATAAATAATTATCAAGCCTCAGATGTATCTTCTTCGAAAGCAGTGAGGGGTTTTATTCAGCTTGCTAGGTAGTTTCTGCGTGATCTCTCCATCAGGCACACTTTCGTCTGTTCTGTCCACTCTTCCCAGTCCCCACAACCTCACTGCCCTGACCCTACCTGAATGTGTGATGGTTCCTGGAATGCTCTTCTTCCCCAAAAAACAGCAATGTGGAAAGAGGTGGGGGAGGGGTGGGGGTGCGGCAGTGATCATCATGGTAAGATGTTGTATCCTAAAAGCCAGGGAAAGTATTAACTCCCAAGACATTGTAAGTGGCTTGTTATTAAATATCTCTTAACAGTCTGTCAGAAAATGAAAAGAAAGAAACAAACTGAGCCAATAATTCAAACCTGAAAAGTGACCTTTCTAGCCAGGATCTGATGTTGTAAACCCTTTTCCAGATGCGTATGATAAGATAAGTTAGAGTGTGCTATGGTTCTTCCATCCCTCCCTCCCTCCCTCCCTCCCTCCCTTCCTTTCTTCCTTCCTTCCTTCCATCCTTTCTCTCTCTCTCGCTTTCTTTTTCTTTCCTTCCTTCTTTCTTTTTTTTCACTTTCTTTTTTAATGTGGTGAGAACATTTACTATGGGGTTCTACACTCTTAACAGATTTTTAAGTGTACGATACAGTATTATTATCTGTAGGCACAATGTTGTACAACAGATCTCTAAAACGTATCCATCTTCCAGGCAGAAGTTTTATACCTGTTGATTATCAACGTCCCCTTTCCCCCTTCCCTGAGCCTCTGCCAATCACCATTCTATTCTTTGCTTCTATGAGTTTATTTTAGATACCTCATATAAGTGAAATCATGCAATATTCTGCCTTCTTTGACTTGGTTATTTCACTTAATGTTCTCAAGGTTCATTCATTTTGTTGAAAATGTAAGGATTTCCTTCTTTTTTAAGGTTAAATAATATGCCATTGTATGTATGTACAGCATTTCTTTTTTGAGGTGGGTCTCCCTATGTTGCTCAGGCTGGTCTCAAATTCCTGATTTAAGGGATCCTCCCATTTCAGCCTCCCAAGTAGTTGGAATTACTGGCATGAGCCACCAAGCCCAACTATTACACTGTGTTTTTAAAATTCATTTATCTGTCAATGGACATTTCAGTTGTTTCCATATCTTGGTGAATAGCGCTGCAGTGAATATGGGAGTGCTAATATCTCTTTGAGTTCCTGATTTCAATTCCTTTGGATAAATACTCTGAAGTGAGTTGCTAGATCACCTAGTAGTTCAATATTTAATTTCTTGAGGAATCTACAGTTCTGTAGCAGCTTCCCCATTCTGCATTTCTACCTTTTCTACCAACAGTATGCAAAGGTTATGATTTATTCACATCCTTGCCAACATTTGTCATTGTTGTTTTGATAATAGTATCCTAAGAGGTGTGAGATGATATCTCATTGTTGCATTGATTTGCATTTCCTTGATGATTGGTGATTTTGAACCTCTTTTCATATATGTACATATTGGCTGTTTGTGTTTCTTCTTTTGAGAGGTATCTATTATGACCTTTGACCATTTTTTTAAATTGGGTTATTAGTTTTTTTGCTATAAAATTGTAAGAATTCCTTACATATTTTAGAAAGTAACCTCTTATCAGATACATAGTTTGCAAGTATTTTCTCTCATTTCATAGGTTTCCTTTTTACTCTATTATTTCCCTGGCTGTATAGAAGCCTTTTAGTTTTATGTAGCGCTGCTTGTCTATTTTTGCTTTTGTTGCCTATGCTTTTGGTGTCATATCCATGAAACTATTGCCAAAACTAATGTCTTGAAGTTTTCCCCCTGTGTTTTCTTCTAGATATTTTACAGTTTCAAGTCTTACGTTTAAGTCTTTAATCCATCTTGAGTTGATATTTTGTGTATGGTAAAAGATAATCCAATTTTATTCTTTTGCATGTGGATATCCAGTTTCCCCAACATCATTAGTTGAAGAGACTCTTCCTTCCCCATTTTGTATTCTCGGCATTCCAGTCAAAGATCATTTGACCATATATCCATGGATGTATTTCTGGGCTCTCTGTTCTGTTCCATTGATCTATATGTCAGTCTTTATGCCGTTGTCATACTGTTTAAATCACTGTTGCTTTGTAATATATTTTGAAATCAGGAAGTGTGTTGCCTCCAACCTTGTTCTTTTTCAAGATTGTTTTGGCTATTCAAGATCTTTTCTGGTTCAATATAGATGTTAGAATTTTTTTCTATTTCTGTAAAAATATCATTAGGATTTTGATGAGGATTGCATTGAATCTGTGGATTGCTTTGGGTCATACGGAAATTATAATAGTATTAAATCTTCCATCCATGAACTTGAGATGTCTTTACATTTGTTTATGTCTCCTTTAATTACTTTCATCAATGTCTCATAGTTTTTAGTATGAATGTCTTTCACTTCCTTGGTTAAGAATATTCCTAAGTATGACGTTATTGTAAATGGGATTGTTTTCCTAATTTCCTTTGCAGATAGTTCATTATCATTGTATAGACATGAAACTGATTTTTGTGTGTTGATTTTTGTATCCTGCAACTTTGTTGAATTTGTTTATTCATTCTCACAGGTTTTTTTTGTGGAGTCTTTCGGGTTTTCTCTATTTAAGATCATATCATCTGTAAATGTAAGGACAGTTTTACTTCTTTCTTTTCAACTTGGTGGCTATTTATTTCTTTGTCTTGCCTAATTGCTCTGGCTAGGATTTCCAGTCCTATGTTGAATAAAAGTGGCAAGAATGGGCATCCTTGCCTAGTTCCTGATCTTAATGGAAAAGTTTTCAGTTTTTCACCTTTGAGTATGATGTTAACTATAGCCTTTTCATAGATAGCCTTTATTAGGTTAAGGTAATCTATCCCTTCTTTGTTGAGACTTTTTTTTTATTATGAAAGGATTTTGAATTTTATCAAACACTTTTTTATCTTAGACGATCGTGTGATTTTTATCCTTCATTCTGTAAATGTGATATGTCACATTAATTGATTTTCGTATGTTGTGCCATCCTAGGAATAAATCCCACTAGGTCATGGCAAATGATCTTTTTAACGTACTCTTGAATTCTGTTTGCTGGTATTTTGTTGAGGATTTTTACATCTATATTTAATCAGGGATATTGGCCTATGATTTTCTTTTTTTCTGTGTCTGTTTCTGGCTTGGTAGCAGGGTAATACTGGCCTCATAAAAAAAAGTTCAGAAATGTTCCCTCCTCTTCAGTTATTTGGAAAAGTTTGAGGATTGGCATTCATTCTTCCTTAAATATTTACTAAAATTCTCCAATGAAGCCATCTAATCCTGGGCTTTTCTTTTATGGAAGATTTTATACTACTGATTTAATCTCCTTACAGATAGGTCTGCTTGGATTTTCTATTTCTTCATGATTCAGTCTGGTGGGTTGTATGCTTCCAGGGACCTATTTCTTCTAGCTTATCCAGTTTGTAGACCTATAATTGTTTATAGTAGTCTGTATGACCTTTTTCATTTCTGTAGCATCAGTTGTAATGTCTTTTCATTTCTGGTTTTATTTATTTGAGTCTTCACTCTCTTTTCTCTTAGCCTAGCTAAAGGTTTGTCAGTTTTGTTTATCTTTTCAAAAGACCGAGTCTGAGTTGATTTTTTCTTACTGTTTTTCTATTCTCTATTTTACTTCTTTGTCTAATTTCTTTAGATAGAAAGTTAGGTTGTTTGATATCTTTCTTTTTTTAATGTAGGTATTTGTGACTAGAAACTTCCCTCTTAATACTGCTTCTGTTTCGTTTCATAAGCTTTGATATGTTGTGTTTTTGTTTTTATTTGTCTCAAGATATGTTCCAATTTCACTTTTCATTTATTTGACCTATTGGTTATTCAAAAGTGTGTTGTTTAATTTTCATGTATTTGTGAATTTTTAAGTTTTCCTTCTGCCATTGATTTATAGTTTCATTCCATTGCAGTCAAAAAAGATATTTTGTATGATTTCATTAATTATATATTTGTTAAAAATTGTTTTGTAACCTAATATGTAATCTATCCTGGAGAATATTCTGTGTATGCTTGAAAAGAAATGTATATTCTGCAGTTATTGGGTTGAATGTTCTGTATATGTCTGTTAGGGTCACTTGGTCTACAGTGTTGTTCAAATTCACTGTTTCTTTGTTGAATGTTTTCTTGAATATTGATAATATATGGGAATTAATAGTGATACTTGTAAATGGCACTATTTTATTTTTCTTACTGAAGGTAAAATTCATTCCTTGATATGTTATAGTTATCTGTTCATTCTGATATATGGTCTCATGATAAATAAGTCTTTGATTATTCCCTTCAATTAAATGATAATGGGTTAAGAATTGAGTCTGTTTATTATTTTGAGTTATACTATTTTTTCCATTGTAAATACCTGCCTTGAAGTGTACATTTCAAAAGAGTAAAATGCATAAAACTATAGAGTCAGTTAAGCATATTAAGACATCATATTTTAAATGTGAAAACAAAAGGAGTTTCAATCAATGCCAGCAGAATTCACAGACATTGACTATATGTCTTTTATACATTGTCAGCCCTCAAGGACTGCTGTTTTTTATATAGTTTCTGTCTTGCTGCTGAGATCCCTACAGAAGAAAAACCAAGTTTGTCTAAGCAATGAAGCCACACCCAAATCCTTTGGAACAAAGACCATTGTGCTGTGGCTCAGAGCAGGGAGGAAAAGTTCTTCAGGTAGTCTCTAGACTGTTGTGTTTAGTATTAATGATTAGGATATGAAATGTTTATGTTTGTGTTTGGCATGAATTGTATCTGATAGTGAATGAAAATTATTCATTGAGTCTTCTTGAAACGAGTGTTCTTGGCCAGGCGCAATGGCTCACACCTGTAATCCCAGCACTTTGGGAGGCCAAGGCAGGTGGATCTGAGATCAGGAGATCAAGACCACCCTGGCCAACATGGTGAAACCCTGTCTCTACTAAAAATACAAAAAATTAGCCAGGTGTGGTGGCATGCACCTGTAGTCCCAGCTACTTGGGAGGCTGAGACAGGAGAATCGCTTGAACCCAGGAGGCGGAGGTTGCAACGAGCTGAGATCCCGCCACTTCACTCCAGCCTGGGTGACAGGAAAAAAAAAAAAAAAAAAAGGAGTGTTCTTATTTACACTAGGGGATTTTAGTTGTACTAGAATGTACAAATAAAAAGAGGACAAGGAAAAGAGGCTGTTTATAAGATCCCTTGATTTCAGAAAGATGGGTTGGGAAGACATTCCAGGCAGAGGTATGCCAAGGACAGAATGCTGTATGATTTCAGAGGAAAGCCATTAGCCTGAGGGAAGATACCTATACAGAGGAAAGAAATTCTGCAGGAAGATGCTCCATCCATCTGGGGTGCCTGCTCCTAGTCTTACTGGTGACTCAGGGCTCCAAATCCTTTCATCCACACACCTAGCACAGGCTGACTCACATTGCCATGTTTACTATCCATCCTTCTTTCACCCATCTATTTCCCCTGTTCCTTAACCACTTTTTGGAATAGAGCAGGAAACAAACATCATGACCCTCTTCATCCCACAGCTGACCTGAGATTATCCTCTTCATTAGACTATGAGTTTTCAATGCTTATTAAGTGCCTGGCTCATAGTAGGCAGGTTAAAATTAATTAAGGGGAAATTAAACTGGTCTCTTTATAATGAGCAGGACTAATCCCTGGAATTTGAACAGAAAGGGTTTGACTGACATAAGCAAAGCCATGGGTATGGAAAAGTCTAGGATGTTGCCCAGTTAGGTTTGAATCAAGCATCTGAACTCTAAGCTAAATAATTTGGAATATACAGAAGGTTTGATGAGTTATTTGCCTTTTCAATGCTTTCATCATTTTGATGTGCTGCAGCACATCAGTCAATTCTTATTTGTCTGAATATTTAAAAATGAAAAATGTCGGGTCCATAAACTTTCAATCATCCTTTCTCTTTTTGGGCCTGCCGTTTAGCCAGATTCCTGCTTGTTAGCATGAAGGGAGAGGGAGAAAGGAATGGAACTAACACTAACGTTCATTTAGTTGCTTCATCCTTAGGTATGTCATAGGCAAAGAGATCAATATTAATTTATTAGAAGCAGAACTAAATTGCTTTTAGCCAGAGGCTGTTTTAAGACATGAGCAAAGAGTAGGTTAATTTCATTTTGAAAATAAGTTATAAATATCTAGGCAGCACAAAGTTAGAGTGCACTGCTGAGTGTAAAAATAAGTAACATTCAGAATCAGCTTTATAAAAAAAGTAATGTGACAAATATATCATCATAATATGTTAACCAGTGTCTAAAGTAACTTGCTCCGAACTTTGAAGTGGAAATACAATTGATGAATATAATGGAGTTGTGATATTACATGTGGATTGCATTTCCCCAGAGTATCCTTTTGGCCTGACCAACTCTCAGCATCCGTAATATCATAAATACCATAAAATGTACATATGCTAGAAAATAGTTTCAACTATTTTCTGCCTGCCTTCTTACAAAGGGAAATGGAGATTTTGCTGCCAGAACTTAAAATTATGATGTGCCAACATGAAAACCTCATCATAAAGGCTCAATTGATCTGCATATATCTGCCAAATTTGTTATTATTGCATTTCTGTCCCCGTGGTTGTGTCTCTCTCTCATTAAAAACGAGGTGATTGTTTAATTAGGGTATAATCATTTCCTTGTGTGAATTATTCATGCATGATATAATTTTTATCAATACTTGATGGACCTAACCATATGCACAAGGACTAAAAGGTGACTGAGCTAAATGGAAACATTGATAATTTGATTAAGTGCTGAGATTTCTTGCTAATTTTTAATAATAAAGCTGTATATAAAATATATATTTTAGAGATTATGTGCCTGGAAAATACTCATAAATTTATCATATTAACATGTATTATATTCTAAGAAACATTTTGCTATGACGATAGTGAATAATAAATATCAAACGAAAATGGCACTTTTGTATCTGCCATTTCATTTTATCAGCGCAAAATTAGCAGCCACAATGGAACCACCACCTGGCAGGTATTTTAAACAGTGTGACATTTAAATTCCCTCTGGAATTTGACATGCAAAGGTCATAAGAAAAGATGTGGTGAGAATGGACCATTTATAAGGAAACAACTAAAGCTAAGTGTCTCAATTTGGACAAAATATCAGTCCTTGGGGAGACATCTTGTATTCCTAGCAGAGAATGGTGCTGCTTAAATCTATCCTCCAATACCTTCCCACGTCAAATGTTATCTGGTTTTGGCACTCTGGCTCCTGCCCTGCACACCCTTCCACTTGGCCTACCCTTGTTATGTTATTTTTGGATCATCACCAGCTTTCTCCTTAAAACTGTTGCTGAAACCACTGGATGAGCTCAGTGAAATCACCCATCGTGCATTAACGCAAGCAACCTAGAAGTGATGGTATGTGCCTGCGGAGACATGCCTCTGCAAGCCATCCCTTCTCTGGGGCCCCGCTCAGAGCATGTTGAGGGCAATAAATGCCTTTTTAAACTGCCATTGAAAATCTTCAAGTGTTCTAGACAGGCTGAACTAACCAGCCCTCCCTTACATACGTCCTCAACCGCACTTCGTTCACCCCTCGATTCGAGTATTCCTCTGAGCTAGCTGTTTCCACATCTGCTTTCCCTCACCAGATTGCCAGCTCCTTGAGGGCAGGGACTATGCATTCCCTGTCCTTGTAACCCTGCATCTAGCACAATGCTGAGAAGACAGACTTTCAACAAATATCTGTTGTGTCAATGAATAAGTATAGTGGAAAAAAAGCATAGACTTGGAGTCAAGCACATCTGGAATCCAATCCTAGCTTTATCTACCATGCGATTTGGGGTGCGTTTCTTAACCTTTCTGAGCCTTCGTTTCCCAAAAGCAGGTTACAGTAGCCAGTTCACAAAGAGGTGGGAGGCTGATATTGAGTAATGTGTGAAAACCAGATTTTAAGTTGTAAGTGCTCTCTGGTTGTTAGTCCATTGTGATATTTTGCTGTGTATCAACTGTGCACCAGTCAGACTGTGCTAGGTGCTGGTGCTACAGAGATGAAGATAGATTTTTCTTCTCAGGATATCAATAGTCTAATGTGATTTTTTTCCAGGTTAATTTGGCTTTGGGGGGCTATCAGGCTTTTAAACTTAAGTAGATCAATCATTTGTATTGGTTGGTTTCTAACCCCCTGTTTCTTCTGGGTGAATTCCCTTACCCTCCGAATGAGAGAGTGCCCTGTTCCACATTGCTTCTATTCATGGTACACTGCCAGCAGTTTTACAACTCTTTCTTCTCTATGGCATTGTTATACTCAAGAATATTTCAAAATTATGGAAGTCATGATGTTATATCCCAACAGAATAAAAATCAGGAAAGCCTCCCATCTTAAGATTATGATGTAACGTATTTTGTTATTACAATTGAGTATTCTTTTTAAAATGTTTTATTTTAGGTTTGGGGCTACGTGTGATGGTCTGATAACTATTTTTGGTGAGGAAAGGCAACTAACTGAAGTCAACCACAGGGAGAGTGAATTCAGATGTTTTCTGGGGGCACTTAAAAGTGTGTTCGATGGGACTCTGTGTTCACTATCAGAAGTGAGCTAATTAGAAAACTGTAAAGATTTGTTGGAACAATGAACTCCTTTCCAAACATTCTTCAAGGACACCTTAAGAGAGAGGGAAGGAAAATGGTACCTTGAAGAGGGTCCTCAGTGCCAGTTGCTAATTGCTTATGTTGCTAGTGTATGGAAAATTCCAGCACATAGATAATTTTTTAAAAATTTACCATTGATTTAAAAACACATAGTTATAATATTTAGCAATGTTAGGATGAAAAATAGTTTTCTTCCTGATGTATATTGCCTGTTAAATGGTAGGAAGATTGTGTGTGTGCATGTGTGCACATGAGTACGTGTGTATACAGGCATTCAGTGGTTATAGATTCACCATCTTTAAGTCCAAAAGAGAAGACATTTAGAGTATTGGCTTTAAATGTTTTTAAATTAGGTGCTGTTGAGAAATGAACGATCACATGTGCCATTGATCAGTGACTCCCTTTAACTAGTACAGAAGTTGGTTTTGTTTTCTTAAATATTTTAGGTTCCTGCTATGGGGAAAACATTATGCTGGGGAATGAGGTGGCTGGATCCTTGACTCTTAGACCTTTAAAGATCTTCAGGAATCTCCCTAAATCTAGCCAATTTTGTTTCCATTAAAAGTAACCTGGATCTTTTCAACTTCTACTAAATATTGAACCTCTCAAGCTTAGTTCTAGGCCCAGCTCTCTTCTCCTCCTCTCTCAAGATATCCATTATTGTCTAAATGCCTCTGTCTCCCACAGGTGTATCTAGCCCACTCTTCTGCTTTGCACTCTATACTTATAGCCCACATTAAATCTCCACTTGGATATAGACAGTACCCCAAATTTAGCATGTTCAGCTGGATGGATGTTACCACCATCCATCCAATTCCATGACACTTCTACTCCCTCCATTCTCTATATCTGGTCTAGCACTAAGTTACACTGATTTTATTCATTAGCTATCTTTTAAATCCACACACTCCTTTCGTTTTTCATAACCATCACCCTAGTCTAAGCATGGTCTCTGGCTTGCATGACTGCAATAGACTTCTTGTTGACTGCCTCCTCTCCAGCGTTCTCTTTCAAAATGTGAATCTGATCAGGTCACCCCCTTTACACAGGACCATTCAATTATCCTCATTGCTCTTAACAAATATCCAGAATCCTCAGTGTGGCCTCCAAGACCTGCATGGCTCCCTTGGCTGTATGTGTTTCTGCCACAGGGCCTGGAACATTCTTCATGTGACTTCTTCATACGGTTAATTTCTGACTGCTTTTTAGAGCATACCTGAAAAGAAACTCCCACGGGAAAGCTTCCCCTATTGCTTAAACTATCGTAGTACGTGATGCTTGTCCTTCTTAACATTTAGCATAACTTGCAGCTGTATATTTACTTGTATGATTATTGATCAATGTTCACTCCCCACAGGACTGTAAGGCCCATAAGAATAAGGGTGGTGTCTGTTTTGCTCTCCAGTGTATTCCTAGTTGGAGAGGTGAGGAGGGGCTTTGTCCTGAAGGACCTCCAAAGCAAAGTTAGGCTATGTGATTGGATGTACACTCTGGGAAAATCATCTTGGATGAGGTATAGAGAAAGTGAGACAAATACTCCCAGTGCAGAAATAAGGCAGAGTTCCAGTAACTGCAGGTCATTACCATTCTTCATTCTACTTCTCCTTTCCCTCCTCTCTAATCCAATGAGGAGCCTTACTCACAGACCCTCTCAGACAAATGCTTGATTGTCATCTGTTTATTTATTTGAACAACATGGATTCAGTTCCTAAGTACACTCTTGATACTAGGAATAATAAAATGATAAATGGTCTAGGCTCAAATGCATATCTCCAACCTGCATCTCCGACTCTAATGGGAGAGACTGTTCAATAAACAGAGGGTATAATTCAATGTGGAAGGTGCTACAGTGGGAGTTTGAATGAAGTTCTAGAAGTCAAAGGAAGTTATGACTAAAACATGCCCTTGGAAGAGCCAGAAAAATGCCTCAAAGAGGAGTTAGTTGTGTACTGGTAGAAATGGTAGAGTTTTGTCCAATAGAGACAGGTGTGGGGGCATTGTAAGTGGCTGGGACAGAATGTGCAGAGGCTCAGACCTATAAAAGGACTTGGCCTATTGTGGAAGGGCTTTATCCCTAGATGTGTGGGGTTGGGGCTAGGGAAGGTGTTAGGAAGACAGGAAGAGAGAGAGGTATGTTGAGGTCATATTGTAAAAGACCAGGTGTTCTGAACTCAGAATTATGAATATCATACTCTGGGCTGCCAGTAGTCACTGGACCACTCTCAATGTCTCTGGATTAAAAACCAGAGGAAATAATTTACATTAAATGTCAAATGGTTTATTAGCAGTGACTAAGCCAGTGAGAGTAATCATCATCTGAACCCAAGAAACACAAGAGGCCTGCCCCAGAAGACCCGTCTGTGAGCCTGGTCACACCCTTGTGCAGACACTGCCATGACAACTGTCTGGATTTGTGTTTTGCAGTTCCATGGAAAATGGGAGACCACCTGATCCTGCCGACTGGGCCGTGATGGATGTCGTCAATTATTTCAGAACCGTGGGATTTGAGGAGCAAGCTAGTGCTTTTCAGGAACAGGTAACTTGGTCTAGAGAAACACGGGATGAACATGTGATGAACCCATGGTTACCTCCCTTCCTGACCATGGGCATAAGGGAGTGAGGAGGAAGAGGACCAAACAGCAGGGAGGAATCAGTGAGGCCCTGAGAAACTGAGGGGAAGGCAAATGGATGTTCCAGGTGAATTATCCCTTTGTGCAAGGGGAAAACTCAAAGCCGGAGACAGTGGCAGCTGTGGAGAAGAAGGCTAAAGCTCATTTACATCTGTGTCTTCTGAAAGACTGATCATACTCAGGGATGGAGTGAATCAGCCCTACCTTCAGTGAAAACACACTAGAAAGCAGGAAACAGAAAAGAAGGGAAAAGCAGGGACAAACCTGACCAAGAGACATGCACCACCTTCTACTACTGGCCTCAGCACCCAATGAACTATTAAGCCCTTTGCAATTTGCTTTCTGGGTGCTTAGCAAGGTAGACTGGAAAAAGCATAGGATTGATAGTCGAATCCTGGTTCTTCTATCTCTATGTGACCCTAGGCACATTACTATGTCTCTCTGAGTCTTGGTTTCACATTTATAACATCAGACTGTCAATAACTCTATAGGGATGTTGTTGTGAGGATTAGCAGCCAATATATGCACAGTGCCTAGGATGGGTTCTGGCATAGTGTTGATGCTCAAAAAATGGGATTTCCTTTCCCTCAGGTCCAGGGTTGCTATCAGAAAGAGGGAGGAAGGGGCAGGAGTCCGTCCCAATTGTCTAGGTGATTCTTAGCTCCATGTTGCAGGCTGCACCAGGTCTGCAGGGGTGGTCCTCAAGGGGCTTTGACCCGAGGAGGCAAGTGGAGGCAACACAGTGTGGTTCACACGAGGCCAGTTCTGTGGGTAAACACAGAATTCCTATTTCTCCATCAATGAAGGCTGCAGTTTTCTAAGCATTACATTTTCTTTTCTAATATAATATTGTAGGGAGAATTAAAAACTGAAAAATCCCTTCAGCCATTGTTTATTCTCTCAAACTGTTAACTGTATGGCCTGAGTTTGGATAAGGTAAACTTTTCTAATATTGCACACTCCAATTTCTAGATTTCCTTCAACCCATATTTACTTGAGACTTGATCTTTGTACATATGTATTTTTTTCCTAATTTGGAAAACTTGCTAAAATAGCAGCTTAAATTACTTCACACCCACCAGAAGAGCTAAAATGAGAAAGGTTGATAACATTAAATGTTCACAAGGATGTGGAGCAACTGGAACTCCTTCATTGTTGGTGACAATGTGAAATAAACATTCAGACATCTATCCCATGATGCAGCAGTTTCACTCCTGGGTATTTACCCAAGGGAAATGAAAACACATGTCTGTAAAAAGATTTGTACAAAATTGTTCTTACTAACTTTATCACAATGGTCAAAAATTTGAAGCCTAGGTGTACATCAATGGGGGAATGAATATACAAACAGTGGTATATTCATATAGTGGAATACTCCACAGTAATAAAAAGGAATGAACTACTGTTATGTACAACCATTTGCCTGAGTCTCAAAAACGTATTACCGATTGAGAGAAACCTTACATAACTGATTTCATACCGAATGGTTCCATTTAGATAAGGTTCCAGAACAGGAATATGAATCAGTAGTAAAAAACAATCAGAACAGTGGTTGCCTCTGACTGGGTGGGGATGGAGAATGACTGGGAAGGAGTATGAGGGAACTTTCTGGGTGATGGTAACATTCTGTATCTTGATACAGGCTTGGGTTCAGGTATGCATGGGTCACTGCTTGCTTATACACAGGCATATGCAAATGATTCAGGTTTGTGCATTATAGAACATATAAATTTTACTTCAAAAAGAAAAGAACTATGAAAAACACCTAAACAGTGGTATAAAAACAGAAGTATTTGGGGGAAAGTATACTGATATATACAACTCAATTTAAAATGCATTGAAAATATGCATTGGCCATTAAATAGAAGGGTGACCATGTGGACATATTTGTGGTAAAGCAAGTACAGAAAATGTTAATTGTAACATCTAGGTGTTCAGAATATGGGTATTTACTATAAAACTCTGATGAGTTTTCTTTATGTTTGAAAAATTTTTATGGATTGTGATGGAAAAATACCGCTCAGGTTGGAAAGTGGAAGGCCGCTGATCAGTTGGAACATATTTTATTTTGTTTTTCACTGGTACAATGTCCATTTGTGTCACTGCAATTGAATGGCACTCTTCTAAAATTAAATTTAAGTAGTATTGTAAATGGTTAACAAAAAAAAAATACTTAGCTAAAAGGTCTCTTGGCCAGATTCCCAGCTGACCAAAAGCCCTTTGCAGGTTGAGCTTTTGCTCAGACTCCTTGGAGGCAGACATCCCAGACTGGGGGCACACGATGCTCTCTGGACCTTCTAGGTTCTGTGAGGTATCTCAGAAATGGAACTGCCAACTCTGAGCCTGGCCCACGAGCAGGCCCCTTCTCCTATGGATGATCTCATTCTGTTCCCATGGACACTGGGAACCATAACGGGAATAAACTCTTCTAAAGCATTTCATTCAGAAATCCTTCAAGGGAGAAGTGAGCATCGTCTTGCTGCTATGTTCAACCTGCCAACTCGGAAGCCCGAGAAATGAATTCTCAAAGGATCAGAGTTTTGCAAGCATAGTCCAGAAGCTTGAGTTCTCTTCATTCTCATGGAAGGGTGATTGGGTCGGGGAAAAGTCTGCCTTGAATTAGTCTCTGGCAGTGATTCAAATCTCTCATTTCTCCTTTTCCATTAAAGGAGGTGGAGGGCAGGGAGGGAATCACTGGCCAGGCTTAGGCTGGTAAGATAAGTCACTGCTATGATATTCATGAGGACTGAGAATTGGATCCTCTACTATGTTAACCTGCCTCTTTCATCATCACACTACAGAGGCCATCAGCATGGCCTCTGGGGTCTTCCCGGCAATGAACCTAGTCGGTTAGCACCCACTCATCATCCTGATGAGAAGATACAGGCCATCTCCAGCCCAAGCACATGGCCCTTTCAAGACACATGCAGGTACATGCAAGGTCACAGCAGCTGAGAAACAGTTAGAACAGCTGCCTCCTTAAACTCTCCTCAGGAAAGCTTTGCCCTTCCACTTGACAGAAGCAGGGCAGGGATGGAGAGCATCCCCTAAACCACTTTTGAAAAGGGCAAGTCCGGAAAGGGCAGCATGGTTGCCAGTGATGTGGGGAACTTATTGTTTCATGGCTGACTGCTATGGGCTGAAAGTTTATGTCCCCCCAAAACTCTTATGTTGAAAACCTAATCCACAGTGAGGATATTCGGAGGTGGGATCTTTGGGAAGTAATTAGGTTTAGATGAGGTCATGAGGATGGAGCCCCCATGATGAGATCAATGCTCTTATAAGAAGAGGACAAGACACCAGAGAGCTTACTCTTGGGTGTAAGAATACAGCAAGAAGACAGCCTTCTACAAGCCAGGAAGAGAGCCCTTACCAAGAACCCAACCATGTTGGCACCCTGGTCTTGGACCTCCAGCTTCTAGAACTGTGAGAAATATCTGTTGTTTATGCTGCCCAATCTACAGTATTTTGTCCTAGCAGCCTGAACTGACTAAAATACTGATATTGATGGCAAACAAGTCCGCCATCAGATGGCCTGACTTCCAGGAGAGTATCTATCTTTGTGGTATGGTCTCATAGCACAGTATTGGAAACTGTATGGCTGTGGCAACTAGACTCGGATGTGGCTTTCTAGCAGCATGACCTCTTGGAAGATGTCAGACCATTGAGCAAGATTTCTCGGAGGGCAAGATTTGTCCTGTGTTCCTGTGGTATGGAGAAGCAGCTGGATTAAGGTGGTGGTCTTTGCCTAACCTCCTTTTCCCTGTGCAGGCACCCCACTGTCACAGAACAATGATCTCCGTTAAGTTTTCCTCTGCTGCAATTATCTTCATTAAATTTTCTTCTGGCGATCCTCTTTTGAATTTTCTGTGTTAGTCACAATTACAAGTCAAAAGAATCATCAAGAGTTAAGGCCTAAGTCCCTGCCTAGCCCATCACGAATAACCCAGTGTCAACAGCATGTATGTTTTGGACAGCGATGTCGATGTCACTACTCCTTGGGTTGGCATGTGGTCTGTGTCATCAGGGTTGCAGTTGCTCACCATGTAGGGAGTCTGGCCCACTGGACTTATTCAGCTAGCACTCCAAAGGGTTCACTGACCTATGAAAGCAGGAGGCAGTGGGAGCCCTGGAGAAGGCAGTGATTACAGCCTTGTTAGTACCATCTCTCTTTCCCACAGACACTGTGGTATGGTGGCTATTTTCCCAAGTGCCTTCTAGCAGGCAAACATTTTGGGCTGTGGTGAAGGGAATGAATGAAAGTCATGACTTCTGATATGTTTTCTTCCAGTTTACTCATGGTTAGTGGATGGTCCTGGAGAATCTGCCCTTCTAGGACTCAGATTTCTATAAAGTTAATACTGAGTTAAACAAACAGAATACTGTTCAAGCTCCTGCTTTAAGAGTCAAAACATGTAATCTTAAAACTGGTCCTCAAGAAGTATGCTTTCAGTGCACAACACAGGGTGCAAAACCACTTGAGACACAGTTGAACTTTTGTGAATAGATTTTTTGTTTTTAATGACACTTGTCCATGGGTATGGACTGCTTAGCTTTCCAGAGTCAAAGGCACCTCAAGAATTTTACTTTGATAAGAGCTTTGGTTTTTAAGAGACTATTTTGACTAATCTTGTTCAAAAGCATCCCTCCCTTCCTCACAGAGAACATTTAGGATAAAGTTTGCTTTGTCAAACTCTGAAGGCTAAATTAGCAGTTTTCTCTGTTACAAAGCCAACTATGGGCAGTGCTTTTAGTTGCCATTTAAGGAACTCTGGCAATCTAGTACAGTAACTTCACCACTCAAATTGGACCCTAATGGCAAGTCACAAAGACAGCTCTGCCTGTTGTGGTATAGTCACTTCATTTCTATGTCTTTGTCTGTTTGACTCACATACTTAGAATATATAAGAAGAAGATGGAAGACAGAGATCTGCCAATCAATGTCATACAGTTCATATTTTTCAGATTTCTCAAACTTACAAGCAACATTTGTGATTTTATTTTGAGAACAATATGTATCTCTGAAATAATCATGACAAAGTAATATGCAACTCAAGGTGACAAATTAATTTTACTCTATTACCTCTTCATTTTTCTCAAACCACATGAATAAGAATAGTATCTATACTCTGAAATGCCCAACTGGTTGCTTAAGTCATTCATTTGAAATGCAAAGATTGACATCTCTTTACAGATGGCTTATTGCTAACTTTTGATAAGTTTCTGAAGTCGCTGGCTTAATAAAAAATAAATGAAATTTCTTATGGCTACATATTGCCAAGTAATACTAACTACCTCAAAATGGAATCATAGGGCAGAGAGGCCAATCAGAGCACCCCTGAGCATAGTGTTCTAATCACGGCCAAATTGAATTCAGTTGTAGTGATTCTAAATGGAGATTTCTAATTAGAACAGAGACAAATTCAGGTTTTGTGGAGCCTAAAGTTTATGCAATTCTAACAGCCCTCGGTGAAAAAAAAAAAATTACAAAATTGTGGATACAAACTTGTTAAGGTGAAACTTAAACATCATTACCTTTCATAGCAAATCTGGCTTTGAATTAGACCAGTTAAAACCTCACAGATTGAGAATAACTTGATTTACTTCATCAGCATCTAATCATACCAAGTATTGAAAATATTTGAGGTGCTTTGATGCCTGATAATTTTTAACAATTAAAGGCTACTGAAACGCTTAGAACATTTTATAGCATAATGAACAGGGGAAGTGGCAACTCAATCTCTGCTGATGTGTCCTTTCAGCCCATGAAAATTTAGAAAAGAGGTGAAATCACAAGTAAGTTGGTAATGCTAATAATAAGAAAGTAGCCAAGAAAATTGAAAACTGATAAGGAAAAAACTTGAAGTTTTTTAACTTTTATTTTAGATTCATGGGTACATGTTCAGGTTTGTTATACAGGTAAATTGTGTGTCACAGGGGTTCGGTGTACAGATTATTTCATCACCAAGTAATAACCATAGTATCCAATAGGCAGCTTTTCAGTCTTTACCCTCCTCCCACCCTCCACCCTCAAGTAGGCCCCAGTGTCTATTGTTCCTTTCTTCGTGTCCATATGTGCTTAATGTTTAGCTCCCACTCATGAGAATGTAAGGTATTTGGTTTTCTGTTCCTGCATTAGTTCCCATAGGATAATGACCTCCAGCTCCATCCATGTTGCTGCGCAGCGCATGTTCTTATTCTTTTTTAATGGCTATGTAGTATTCCATGGTGTATATGTGCCACATTTTCTTTATCCAGTCTACTGTTGATGGGCACTTAGGTTGGTTTCATATCTTTCCTATTGTAAATAGTGCTGCAGTGAACATACAGGTGCAAGTGTCTTTATGGTAGAACAACTTATATTCTTTTGGGAATATACTCAGTAATGGGATTGCCAGGTTGAATGGTAGTTCTATTTTAAGTTCTTTGAGAAATCGCCAAACTGCTCTCCACAATGTCTGAACTAATTTACATTCCCACCACTACTGCTATATAAGTATTCCCTTTTCTCAGCAACCTCACCAGCATCTGTTTTCATTATTTTTTAATAGTAGCCATTCTGACTAGTGCAAGATGGTGTCTCATTGTTTTGATTTGTATTTCTCTAATGATTAATGATGTTGAGCATTTTTTCATATGCTTATTAGCCATATGTATGACTTCTTTTGAGACGTGTCTGTTCATGTCATTTGCACAATATGTAATGGGTTGTTTTTTTGCTTGTTAATTTGTTGAAGTTTCTTACAGATTCTGGATATTAAACCTTTGTTGGATGCATAGTTCACAAATATTTTCTCCCATTTCGTAGTTGTCTATTTGCCCTGTTGATAGTTCTTTTGCTATGCAGAAACTCTTCAGTTTAATTAGGTCCTATTTGTCAATTTTTGTTTTTGTTGCAATTGCTTTTGGCGTCTATATCATGAAATCTTTGCCAGGGCCTGTGTCCAGAATGGTATTTCCTAGTTTATCTTCCAGGGTTTTTATACTTTTAGGCTTTACATTTAAGTCTGTAAACCATCTTGAATTGATTTTTATATATGGTGTAAGTAATGGGTCCAGTTTCAATCTTCTGCATATGGCTAGCCAGTTATCCCAGCACCATTTGTTGAATAGGAAGTCCTTTCCCCATCGCTTGTTTTTGTCGACTTCATCAAAGCTCAGATGGTTATAGATGTACAGCTTTATTTCTGTACTCTCTAGTCTGTTACATTGGTCTATGTGTACCATGCTATTTTGGTTACTGTAGCCTTATAGTACAGTTTGATGTCAGGCAATGTGATTCCTCCAGATTCTTTTTGCTTAGGATTCCCTTGGCTATTTGGGCTCTTTTTTGGTTCCATATGAATGTTAGAATAGTTTTCTCTGTTCTGTAAAGAATATCATTGGTGGTTTGATAGAAATAGCATTGAATCTGTAAATTGCTTTGGGCAGTATGGCCATTTTAATGATACTGATCTTTTTATCCAAGAGCATGGAATGTTGTTCCATTTGTTTGTGTCATCTCTGATTTCTTTGAGTAGTGTTTTGTAATTCTCATTATAAAGATCTTTCACCTCCCCAGTTAGCTGTATCTCTAGGTATTTTATTCTTTTTGTGGCAATTGTGAATGGAATTGCATTCCTGATTTGGCTGTCAGTTTAGGTGCTGTTAATGTATGGTTGTTGTTAGGAATGCTACTGATTTTTGCACATTGATTTTGTATACTGAAACTTTGTTGAAGTTGCTTATCAGCTCAAGCAGCTTCTGGTCAGAGACTATGGGGTTTACTAGGTATAGAATCATATCATCTACAAACAAGAATAGTTTGACTTCCTTTCTTCTTATTTGGATGCCTTTTATTTCTTTCTCTTGCCTGATTGTACTGGATAGGACTTCCAGTACAATGTTGGATAGGAGTAGTGAGAGTAGGCATCCTTGTCTTCTTCTGGTTCTCAAGGGGAATGCTTCCAGCTTTTGCCCATTCAGTATAATGCTGACTGTGGGTTTCTCGTGTCAATAATAAGATGGCACTTATTATTTTGAGGTATTTACCTTTGATGCCTAGTTTGTTAATGATTTTTAACATGAAGGGATGTTGAATTTTATTGAAAGCCTTCTCTGCATCTATTGAGATGATCTTGTGGTTTGGGGTTTTAGTTCCATTTATGTGATGAATCACATGTATTGATTTGCATATGTTGAATCAACCTTGCTTCCCAGGGATAAAGCCTACTTGATTGTGGTGGATTAGCTTTTTGATATGCTGCTGAATTCATTTGCTAGCATTTTGTTGAGGATGTTTGCACCTATGTTCATCAAGGATATTGGCCTGAAGTTTTCTTTTTTTTGTTGTATCTCTGCCAGCTTCTGGTATCAAAATGATTCTGGCTTCATAGAATGAGTTAAGGAGGAGTCCCTCCTCCTAAATTTTTGGGAATAGTTTCAGTAGGAATGGTACCAACTCTTCTCTATACCTCTGGTAGAATTCGGCTATAAATCCATCTGGTACTGTGCTGCTTCTGGTTGGTAGGCTTTTTGTTCCTGATTCAATTTCAGAACTCATTATTGGTTTGTTTAGGGCTTCAGTTTCTTCCTTCTTCAATCTCGGGAGGTTGTGTTTCCAGGAATTTATCCATTTCAACTAGATTTTCTAGTTTGTATGCATAAAGGTGTTTGTAATAGTCTCTGAGGGTTTTTTAAAAGATATTTTTATGGGGTTGATGGTAATGTCCTCTTTGTCATTTCTGATCTTATTTATTTGGATATTCATTCCTTTCTTCTTTATTAGTCTAGCTAATGGTCTGTATATGGCATTTATTCTTTCAAAGGACCAACCCCTCGATTTGCTCATCTTTTGTATGGTTTTTCGTGTCTCAATTTCATTCAGTTCAGCTCAGATTTTAGTTATTTCTTGTCTTCTGGTAGCCTTGGGGTTGGTTTACTCTTGTTTTTCTGGTTTCTCTATGTGTACTGTTAGGTTGTTAATTTGAGATCTTTGTAACTTTTTGACATGGGCACTTAGCAGTATAAAATTTCCTCTTAACACTGTTTTAGGTGTGTCCCAGAGATTCCAGTGTGTTGTATTTTTGTTCTCATTAGTTTCAGATAATTTCTTGATTTCTGCTTTAATCTCATTGTTTACTCAAAACTCATTCAGGAGCAGGTTGTTTAATTTCCTGTACAGTTTTAAGTGACCTTCCTCTTATTGATTTGTATTTTTATTGTGCTGTGGTTTGAGAGTACAGTTGGTATAATTTCCTCTTTTTTGAATTCGCTGAGAATTGTTTTGTGGCCAATTGTGTGGTCAGTTTTAGAGTATGTCGCATATGCAGATGAGAAGAATATATATTCTGCCATTTTGGAGGTGGAAAGTTCTGTAGATGTCTTTTAGGTCCATTTAGTCAAGTGTTAAGTTCAAGTCCCGAATATCTTAGTTGTCTGCCTTGATGGTCTGCCTAAACTGGCAGTGGGATGTTGAAGTCTCCCGCTATTATTTTGTAGTCATCCAAGTCTCCTAGGTCTCTAAGAACTCATCTTATGAATCTGGGTGCTCCTGTTTTGGGTGCATATATACTTAGGATAGTTACATCTTCTTGTTGAATTGAGCCCATTACCATCATATAATGCGCTTCTTTGTCATTTTTTTTAAATCATTGTTAGTTTAAAGTCTATTTTGTCTGAAATTAGAATAGCAACCACTGCTTTTTTTCTGTTTTTCATTTGTTAGGTAGATTTTTCATCATCCCTTTACTTTGAGCCTGTGTGTGTAATTACGTGTAAGATGGACCTTTTGAAGACAGCATGCAGTTGAGTCTTGCTTCTTTACCCAACTTGCCACTCTGTGCCTTTTAATTGAGACATTTACTCTGTTTCCATTCAAGGTCACTATTGATATGTATGGATTTGATTCTGTTATTGTATTGTTAGCGGGTTATTATGCAGACTTGATTGTGTACTTGATTTATAGTGTCAGTGGTCTATGTATTTAAGTGTGTTTTTGTGGCAGTCAGTAATGGTCTTTCCTCTCCTTATTTAGCACTCCCTTAGGGACCTCTTGAAAGGCAGGTCTGGTGGTAACTAATTCCCTTAGCATTTACTTGTCTGAAAATGATCTCATTTCTCCTTCACTTATGAAACTTAGTTTGGCTGTATATGAAATTCTTAGTTGTAATTTCTTTTCTTTAAGAATGCTGAATGTAGGCCTCCAATATCTTCTGGCTTGTAGGGTTTCTGCTGAAAAGTCTGCTGTTAGCCTGATGGGGTTCCATTTGTATGTGACTTGCCCCTTGTCTTTATCTACCTTTTACATTTTTAATTTCTTTTCAACCTTGGTGAATCTGATGACTGTGTGTCTAGGGGATGGTCATCTTGTGTAGTATCTCACAAGGGCTCTCTGCATCTCCTGAATTTCACTGTTGCCCTCTCTAACAAGGCTGGGGAAGCTTTCATGGGCAATATCCTCAAATATATTTTCCAAGTTGCTTGCTTTCTCACCCTCTCTTTCAGGGACACCAGTGAGTTGTAGATTTGGTCTCTTTACATAATCCCATATTTCTTAACAGTTTTGTTCATTCTTTTTAAATTTTTTTCTTTATTTTTGTCTGACTGAGTTATTTCAGAGAGCCAGTGTATTAGTCCATTTTCACGCTGCTGATAAAGACATATAAATTGCTGAGACTGGGCAGTTTACAAAAGAAAAGGTTTAATTGAACTTACAATTCCACATGGCTGGGGAGGGAGGCCTCACAATCATGGTGGAAGCCAACCAGGAGCAAGTCACATCTTGTGTGGTTGGCAGCAGGCAAAAAGAGAGAGAGCTTGTGAGGGGAACTCCTCTTTTTAAAACCATCAGAACTCCTGCCTCTTTTTAAAACCATCAGATCTCTTGAGACTTATTCACTACCATGAGAAGAGCATGAGAAAGACCTGCCCTCATGATTCATTTCCCTCCCACGAGGTCCCTCCAACAACATGTGGGATTTCAAGATGAGATTTGGGTGGGGACACAGCCAAACCATATCACTCCACCCCGGCCCCTCCCAAATCTCACATCCTCACATTTCAAAACCAATCATGCCTTTCCAACAGTCCCCCAAAGTCTTAACTCATTTCAGCATTAACTCAAAAGTCCACAGTCCAAAGTCTCATCCGAGACAAGGCAAGTCTCTTCTACCTATGAGCCTGTAAAATCAAAAGCAGGTTAGATACTTCCTAGATACAGTGGGGGTACAGGCATTAGGTAAATATAGCCATTCCAAATGGGATAAATTGGCCAAAACAAAGGGGCTACAGGCCCCCATGCAAGTTCAAAATCCAGCAGGACAGTCAAATCTTTAAGCTCCACAATGATCTCCTTTGACTCCATGTCTCAAATCCAGGTCATGCTGATGCAAGAGGTGGGTTCCCATGGTCTTGGACAGCTCTGCCCCTGTGGCTATGCAGGGTACAGCCTCCCTCCTGGCTGCTTTCATGGCTAGTATTTTCGTGGCTGGTCTGCAGCTTTTCCAGGTGCACAGTGCAAGCTGTCAGTGGATCTACCATTCTGGGGTCTGGAGGATGGTGGCCCTGTTCTCACAGCTCTACTAGGTGGTGCCTCAGTAGGGACTCTGTCTGGGAGCTCCAACGCCACATTTCCCTCCATACTGCCCTAGCAGAGGTTCTCCATGAAAGCCTTGCCCCTGCAGCAAACTTCTGCCTGGACATCCAGGTGTTTCCATACATCTTCTGAAATCTAGGCAGAAATTCCCAAACCTCAATTCTTGACTTCTGTGCATTCGCAAGTTCAACACCACATTGAAGCTGCCAAAGCTTGGAGCTTATACCCTCTGAAGCCATGGCCCAAGCTCTATGTTGGCCCCTTTCAGCCATGGCTGGAGTGGCTGGGACACAGGGCACCAAGTCCCTAGGCTGCACACAGCACGGGGACCCTGGGTCTGGCCTACAAAGCCATCCTTTCCTCCTAGGCTCTCCTGTGATGGCAGGAGTTGCCATGAAGACCTCTGACATGCCCTGGAGACATTTCCCCCATTGTCTTAGGGATTAACATTTAGCTGTTCATTACTTATGCAGATTTCTGCAGCTGGTTTGAATCTCTCCTCAGAAAATGGAATTTTCATTTCTATCACATTGTCAGGGTGCAAATTTTCTGAACTTTTTTGCTCTGTTTCCCTTATAAAACTGAATGCCTTTAACAACACCCAAATCACCTCTTGAATGCTTTGCTACTTAGAAATTTCTTCCACCAGATACCCTAAATCATCTCTCTCAAGTTCAAAGTTCCACAAATCTCTAGGGCAGGGGCAAAATGCCACCAGTCTCTTTGCTAAAATATAACAAGAGTCACCTTTGCTTTAGTTCCCAACAAGTTCCTCATCCCATCTGAGACTACCTCAGCCTGTACCTTATTGTTCATATCACTATCAGCATTTTTGTCAAAGTCATTCAGCAAGTCTCTAGGAAGTTCCAAACTTTCCCACATTTTCCTGTCTTCTTCTGAGCCCTCCAAACTGTTCCATCCTCTGCCTGTTACCCAGTTCCAAAGTCGCTTCCACATTTTTGTGTATCTTTTCAGCAATGCCCCCCTCTACTGGTACCAATTTACTGTATTAGTCCATTTTCACACGGCTGATAAAGACATATCCAAGACTGGGCAATGTACAAAAGAAAGAGGTTTAATTGGACTTACAGTTCCACATGGCTGGGGAGGCCTCACAATTGTGGAGGAAGACAAGGAGGAGCAAATCACATCTTATGTGGATGGGAGCAGGCAAAAAGAGAGAGAGCTTGTGCAGGGGAACTTCTCTTTTTTTTTTTTTTTTAAAGATGGAGTCTCACTCTATCACCCAGGCTAGAGTGCAATGGCGTGATCTCAGCTCACTCCAACCTCTGCCTCCCAGGTTCAAGTGATTCTCCTGCCTCAGCTTCCCAAGTAGCTGGGATTACTTGTGCCTGCCATCACACCCAACTAATTTTTGTATTCTTAGTAGAGATGGGGTTTCACCACGTTGGTCAGGCTTGTCTCAAACTCCTGACCTCAGGTAATCCACCTGCCTCGGCCTCCCAAAGTGCTGGGATTATAGGCATGAGCCACCATGCCCGGCTGGGAACTCCTCTTTTTAAAACCATTAGATCTCCTGAGATTTATTCACTATCCTGAGAACAGCATGGGAAAGACCTGCCCCCATGATTCAGTTACCTCCCACTGGATCCATCCCTCAACATGTGGGAATTCAAGATGAGACTTGGGTGGGAACACAGTCAAACCATATCAGCCAGTCTTCAAGCTCTGAGAATGTTTCCTCAGCTTGATCTATTCTGCTGAGATTGTATTATGAAACCTTGAAGTAAGTTTTTAAGCTCTACCAGATCAGTTTGATTCTTTCTTAAAATGACCATTTCATCTTCAGTTCCCATATATACCGTAGATTCCTTGGACTGTGTTTTAACTTTCTCCTGAAACTTAATGATCTTTATGCCTATCTATATTCTGAATTATATGTCTGTCATTTCAGCCATTTCAGTCTGGTTAAGAACAATTATTGGGGAACTAGTACGGTCATTTGGAGGTAAGAAGACACTCTGACTTTTTGAGTTGCCAGAGTTATTGCACTAGGTTTTTTTATTTTGTTTTGATTTGGTTTTTGTTTTTTGTATTGTTGTTTTGTTTTGTTTTGTTTTGTTTCATCTCTATGGGCTCATGCTTCTTCAATCTTTGAAATTGCTGTCCTTTGGATGTGATTTTTTTGCCTTTATTTTCTTTAATGCCCTTAGGGCTTTGATTGTGGTATAAGGTGACTGTCTTCATTTCTGCAAGATGTTAGGGGATAAGGCTCAGCTTGGCACTTCTGGGCTGCATGCTGTAACTCTGCGGGGTTGGTACTGGGTCACAGCTTTATTCTCTGGCCCCTTGTGGTTAGCAACCTCCTTTACTGGAGGGGTCGAGGTATTCTCTGTCTGCTGGCCACAACACTCCGATGGGGGATGCTGGCCACAGAGTTTCACTGGGCCAGTGGCAATGGGATCTGTGCTTGCTCATGCATGCCAGCAGCCACAGCAGCATGTCAGGGTGCACACATATCAGCTGGGGAGGAACTTTCCTTCCAAGTTGAGGAATGAGTGGGAGGCAGGCCAGTATGGGAGAAGCAGCAACTAGAGAGTCATGTAGGCAAGAGAATTCTCTTCTAAGAGAGGAGACATCCAGACTTACTCACATCCAGGAAAGTAGCTAAAAGAATTGGACAGATTAAAATTGAAATAAATTGAGAAAAGTTAAGTGAAGCAAACTCCCTGAGGATATAGAAAGGGATGAGGTCAAAAGAATATGGAGGAGCAAGGATGTGGAGAAATTTCTTTGTACATTGCGGGTAGAACTATAAAATGGTGCATCTTTTGTGGAAAATAATTTGGCAGATACTCAAAAAGTTAAATATAGCTTTACTGTATGACCCAGCAGTTCCACCCAAAAGAATTGAAAAGAGGGAATTAAACAGATACTTGTACTTGTGCAGTGGTTATTACAGCATTGTTGACAATAACCAAAGGTGGAAACATCCCAAGTGTCCATGAACAGATGAACTGATTTTTAAAATGTGCTGTATACATATAATGGAATGTTATTCAACCATAAAAAGGAATGAAGTTCTGATATGTGCTACAACATGGATAAACCTTGAAAACATGCTAAATGAAATAAGCCAGACAAATATTGTATAATTCCACTTACATGAAATACCTAAAATAGGCAAATTCATACAGATACAATGTAGATTAGAGGTTACCAGAGGCTGAGGGGAGTAGGGAGTTATTAAGTAATGGGTGGATAATTTCTTTTTGGGATGGAGGAAGTGTTTTTAAAATAGCGGCAATAATTCATAACACTATAAATGTAATCAATGTGACCGTATACTTAAAAATGGTTAAAATGGCATATTTCATGTTATATGAATTTTATCCCAATAAAGTTTTTAAAATGTAATGCCAGTCATAAAATATGTCATGATTCAATTTGGTCAATAAAATATTCAAGTATTTTATTTTTAAAAATATTAAGGAATTAGCACCGAGCAAGACAGGGTTCTCTTCCTCTGAGTTGGGGGCATAGGTGAAGTTGTATACAGATATAAATAAGATTGTCCTTATGTGATGGTTAATGTGTCATCTTGATTGGACTAAGAGTTGCCCAAATGGCTGGCAAAACATTATTTCTGGGTGTATCTGTGAGGGTGTTTGTGAAGGAGAGTAGTATTTGAATCAGTAGGCTGGATAAAGAAAATGGCCCTAACTGATGTGGGTGAGCGTCACCTAATCCCATCATGGCCCTAATAGAGTAAAAATGTGGAGAAAGGGTAAATCACTCTGTTTGACCTGAGACATCCATCGTCTCCTGCCCTTGGAAATCAGAGCTTCTGTTTCTCAGGCCTTCAGACTCTGACTGGACTTGCATCATCAGCCCCACCTCACCCTCCCATTCTCAGTCCTTCAGACTTGGACTGAATTATACCACTAGCTTTCCTGTTTTCCCAGCATGCAGGTTGGTCATATCTAACCAGTATCTCATTGGTTCTGTTTCTCTGGAGAACCCTGACTAATACACTTTGTCTTCATGGACATTAACAGAGTTCCTTACAGTCTCTATTTCCTTTGCTAAACAAGAGTCAAGCTCCTCTGCTTGGGGTGGATAGGGATTGGTACAGATTTAATAAGGAACTGGAGGAGAGCAGTGAAGGTTAAGAATGGCCACTAAGGGGATGGGAGAGGGAGATGACCGAGGATAACAAAAGAACAGTTGAGGTATTCTACTGGCCAGCTGCAATTGGTACACTGCAAATGTGTGGTGTTTCATCTTCATGGTTTCTTGATTTTTTTCCACAGCTGCACTAGGTAGAGGAGTTAGAGAAGCTGGATTGCTGGACTCATCCTGGATGGGGGGTTTGTGGGATGGACACTGCAAAAAGCTAATGGCTTAAGAGGGCTATTTTAGAGGGCTAATAAAAGAATGGTTCCCAGGCCAATCATCAGGTTCAGACTTGGTATGAAAAAGGAGTCAGAAAGGGACTGATAACCCTGGAGACAGTGGAGTTGACATGAAAAAGTGGGTTTAATGAGAGTGAGGAGTGAGAGACAGAACAGGATATTGGGCTTTCAACGTTGCAGAGATAGGACTCCTTTAGTTGACGACGTGATAAGAAGAGGTTGTTGTAAAGGTGAAGGAGAAATTGTAGAAATGTTTGGTGTATTAAAGTAGACCAACAGATATGACAAGTAGTGTATAATGGCTTAATTATAGTAGAATTTTATTTCTTGCTCCTACAAATAGTCCAAGGTAGCTAGTGGGGATTTTCTGCTTCACTGTCATTCAAAGACCCAGGTGAAGGAGGCCTTGTTATCAGTTGAATAGCTTTCAAGATCATCTGGGCATTGACGTAAGTTAGCATAAGGAAAAAGAGCAAGAAGCCTGTGCAGGTAGTTTGATGAGCCTGAAAGAGGCATGCATCATCCCTTCCCATCTCATTGGCCAGAGCTTAGTCACATGGCCACACTAAGTTTCAAAGAAGCCTGGGAAATCTGTAGTTGTGTGTCCTGCAAAAAGAGCAACCAGCAGCTGCCTTTTTAAAAGCATTTGTTGTTTTGATGCTGCTGCTCAGTTTAGTTCTTAAGTCCAGAGATAAATTTTGAAAAGGCTAACAGTGAAAGACCCTTCACAGAATTACAAGAAACTATTTTAAAATTCAGATGGAACAACAATAACAAAAAAAGCTCATATAGCCAAGACAATCCTAAGCAAAAAGAACAAAGCTGGAGGCATCATGCTACCAGACTTCAAACTATACTACAAGGCCACAGTAACCAAAACAGCATGATATTGGCATAAAAACAGACACCTAGACCAATGGAACAGAATGGAGAACTCAGAAATAAGACCACACGTCTACAACCATCTGATCTTTGGCAAACCTGACAAAAACAAGCAATGGGGAAAGGATTATCTATTTAATAAATGGTGTTGGGAGAACTGGCTAGCCATATGCAGAAAACTGAAACTGGACCCCTTCCTTACACCTTATACAAAATTAACTCAAGATGGATTAAAACCTTAGATGTAAAACCCCAAACTATAAAAACCCTAGAAGCAAATCTAGGCAATACCATTCAGGACATAGGCATGGGCAAAGATTTCATGATGAAAACATCAAAAACAATTGCAACAAAAGCAAAAATTGACAAATGGGATCTAACTAAAGTAAAGAGTTTCTGCACAGCAAAAGAAGCTATCATCAGAGTGAACAGGTAACCTATAGAGTGGGAGAAAATTTTTGAAATCTATCCACCTGACAAAGGTCTAATATTCAGAATCTACAAGGAATTTAAACAAATTTACAAGGAAAAAAAAACCATTAAAAAATGGGCAAAGGACATGAAAAGACACTTCTCAAAAGAAGACATTAGTGCAGTCAACAAACATGAAAAAAGCTCAACATCACGGATTATTAGAGAAATGCAAATCAAAACCACAGTGAGATACCATCTTACATCAGTCAGAATGGCAATTATTAAAAAGTCAAGAAACAACAGATGTTTACAAGGTTGTGGAGAAGTAGGAATGCTTTTACACTGTTGGTGTGAATGTAAATTAGTTCAACCATTGTGGAAGACAGTGTGGCAATTCCTCAAAGATCTAGAATCAGAAATACTTTGATCCAGCAACCCCATTACTGGGTATATACCCAAAGGAATATAAATTATTCTATCACAAAGATGCATGCACATGTCTGTTCACTGCAGCACTATTCACAATAGCAAATACATGGAATTAACCCAAATGGCCATCAATGATAGACTGGATAAAGAAAATGTGGTACATAGACACCATGGAATGCTGTGACGCCATGAAAAGGAATGAGATCATGTCATTTGCAGGGACATGGATGGAGCTGAAAGCCATTATCCTCAGCAAACTAATGCAGGAACAGAAACCAAATACTGCATGTTCTCACTTGTAAGTGGGAGCTGAAGAATGAGAACACATGGACACAGGGAGGGGAACAACACACACTGGGGCCTGTCAGGGGTAGGGTGGGGAGAAGGAGAGCATTAGGAAAAACAGCTAATGCATGCTGGGCTTAATACCTAGGTGATAGGTTGATAGGTGCAACAAACCACCATGGCGCACATTTACCTATGTAACAAACCTGCACATCCTGCACATGTATCTAAAATAAAATTAAAATTAAAATTAAAAATTTTTTTAATCAGCTGAAGAAGACTTATTTGACAATCTATGGGAGGTTTTCAATTCTAGCTATATTTTGTAAATCTATTATTTTTAAACATCTGCCTAGTTTCATCTCTATGACCCAGTTTTCTCATTTGATAAAATGGGTTTTACTTATTTTCCTTCATCAGAAATGTGTTTAAGGGTTTTTTTGTTTTTTGTTTTTTGTAATACAGGCCCTTTATCACCTACTTTGTGCCAGCAGAAAATATTAACTAACACTACGAAATACTCATGAAGTCACTGAAAGCATTAGCCCTTACAGTGAGCCAAAATGGATTTTGTATCCGATTTAAGTGCAAAAGCCATTTTGCTTGTGACTGTTACTTCAACAAATGAAATAAAGACATTTGAGCCACACAAATAGTTTCCCTCTGAATAAGCTGCTCAGTGTTCATTTTTAAATAAGGTGAAGCCTCCCCAAAGTGTATATTATCCACTCTAAATTTCCCACCAATAGGAAGGCAAGGCAAGCACAGCCATCAGCTGAGAGTCATTGGCTGGGAATGTTGAGCCCATAGTCACTCCACCCACAAGGAGCTGCTGACAGGGGGTGGGGCGGGGGTGGAGGCATGTGAAAGATCTGTACAACAAAGAGGAACTTCTCTCCAGAAGATACTTTATCCCAAGAGCCATGTGATAGTATTCAGAAGGCCTTGGTGTAAACTTGAATAGTTCACCACCTTCCTTTCCAACCTTATGTGGAAATTCTTCCGAAAATAAACCCTGACTTGGTGGGGAAATGCTGTTTAAAGAAACATGGTGAATTACTACAAAGCACTAGGTGTGCCTCAAAATGCTTCCTCCTCTGATATTAAGAAGTCTTATCACCAGTTGGCTCTGCAGGTGCACCCAGACAAGAACCCAGGGAATGAGGAGGCATCTGAGAAGAAATTCAAACAAGTAGCAAGAGGCCTATGAGGTCTTGTCTGATGCCAGGAAATGAGTATGACAAATCCAGAAGGAACCAAACCAAAAGGGAAACAGAGGAGATGGCAGAGACAAAAAACATTTGGAGGAGGAACTATGCATTCTCAGGATTCTCAGGAGATAATTTTTCCATTGGCCTTGCGGGTAAAGCCAGGAGATTCCACTCCTCCATCTTTAATGTGACTCCCATGTTGGACACAGGATTTTCCATTTTCGTATCTCTGGGCTCCAGAGCAACTACCCCTACCTCTGAGACATTTGAACCCTTTGTAAGCAGCGGAATGAGAAACTTCAGACTGGTCACCACTTGTAGCCAGACAGTAAATGGCAAGAGAGTTGTTACAAAGAAAGTGCTGGAAGATGTGAGGGGGAAGAATGAAGCAGAAAAAGAAAGACTGTTTCATGAGATTCCTCCACATCATTGGTAAGAAGTTGCCACTGTGTTCTTTAACAGGGAGATTTTCATATGAGGCTGGGGTGTTTTGATGCTTATGAAAGACTGAATTGGAATTTGAGAATGTGTTGAACGAGAATGGACAGAGGTCAGCTTAGTTCAAACCTCTCATTTCACAGAGGAGGGGGATAATGTGCCTGATGTTGCATAAGAACCTAGTAAGTAGCGGGGTAGAGCATCCATCCCCGGTCTTCTGATTCTAAATTGAGCCTCCTTTCCCTTATGCACCATCTGGGACAGTAGAGGCCACCACCATAAATATGGCCTTCCCAGTCAGCGCAGAGCCCTGCCATCATAAATTCCATTGACTTCTCTTCAACGTTTTTTCCTGCCCTACCTTGTAATTGCCTAGTTGCCTGTATTGATGGCTACTGTTTGTCTCTTCCTAGGCTCTTTTCTCTTTGCTGCTTCTGTTCCTACCTATTCTTTTTTCCTATACATTTCCCATGGACCATATCACAAATAGCTTCAATTCAGTTACCTAGGTATAGATTAATGTTGGCAGAGAGAATGAGTGAAAAGTAAATGGGTTAAGATCTTTATATGCTTTTAAAATTTATACTTTTTTTAATTTTAATTTTTTAGAGATAGGATCTCACTATGTTGCCCAGGCTGGCCTTGAATTCCTGGGCTCAAGCAATCCTCCCACCTCAGCCTCTCAAGTAGCTGGGACTACAGGCATATACCACCATACCCAGCTTTTATATGCTTTTTTCAATAGCTAACATTTATTGAGTGATCAGTGCATGTCAGGAATTCTACTTCACAACAGTTATCTCAATAATACTTTCAGCAGTGAAATACGGTAGTTACTTTCCCCCATCACATAAGATAAGAAAATGAGGCTTAGAAAAATTCAGTAATGTGCCCTAGGCCCCACTAATAAGCAATAAAGTAGTGTCTTAGTCTAAATCACATGCTTAGCTAGTGAGCTGTAATATCTATGCATCCTACTCATTTATTTTTAAATCTAGATTCTTGCCATCATTGGAAATTTAAACCTATCATCTCTAAACTCTACTTCCATGAATGAGTACTTGCTGGAACTTAATAAGTATGTAAACATTTTTTATTGCCCAACAGAAACCTGAAGGTTACTTTTACATGAAGACACAATCAATGTGAAAGTTTTACTGACACTAACAAATGATTATCAGTTAACACACAATTCCCAAGACATGAAATATCTTTTTGTTTTGGACCTCATCATGATGTACATGCAAAATCTTGGTTTTGTTTTGTTTAGCTGGAGTTGGTCACACTCCAACCCCTTCATTTATGTTAATACACAGACTGGGATCCAGAGGAGTTGTTCCTTATGGAAAGTTAGTGATAGAGTCTGCATTAGAACCTGTCTTCCAGTTTCCAATCCCAAGCTCATTGTAGTACAGCATGCTGTTGGCAGAATTTGGATTTCACTTGCATCCCATGGAAGTTATGTATCAAATTATTAGCTTTCTTAATCAGGGAACTTTCCTGTGTGTACAATTTTTATGAAACGAATGTTTTATGTAGTCTTTGAACTTTTTAATCTCAGTGAATTTTCTGAGCCTAAACAGGAATATGCCTACATCTTTCTGGCAAAGGGGAGCACACTGGCAGAAAGGAAGCAGAAGGTGGATTTGGAATCAGAACACATCCCATTTCTTTCAAAGCCTATCCATTTCCACTTAATAGTCACTGAGAACCTCCTACATGTCGGGCACTGTGGGTGGTGCTTTGCATCCATCATTTCTAATCTCTAAAGTCCTTCATGGGTTTGTTTCCATCTTAAGGTGAGGAAATTGAGGCTCAGGGCAGTTAAGTCCCCTACCCAGGGTCACATAGCAGTTTCTGGAGACAGGATTCAGTTTGCAGCTTGCCTGACCGTAAGCTTCACTTTCATTATGCTCTATTCCACTCTCATTCCTTTGAGCTGCTCTAGTCAGGGTTTAAGAGGAATGTTTGGTTGTATGTATGAATTAACTATATTTATTTCAACATTTCTAAAATGAGGATTTCCAGATGGAGCTTTCTTTTACCAACCCTGGTCTGAGGTGAACTGCAGTGTGTCTACTGAACAAAGGGAAAATCAGACTGGAGCATGAAACATGATTTTTCCATTTTGTCTTAAGTAAAATCCAAATTTCAGCATTTTTCACAGGCATAGTTGGCTTTTGACAGAAATGCTGAGTTGTCAAAGGACTTTTTGCCAGCAAAGGTTTTTTAAAAATTCACTTTGAGTTAGTCAAGGAAGTTTTCTTGGTGTATAGAAATGAAAGCAGTGTCATCTCTTCCTGATGTCTGTTTAAAACATGTAGTAAGTGAAGTGTGAGCACACGACAGCCGAGGAAAGATAGAGGGCAGGAGGGCTTTGCTGTTCAGTATAACATTCCGAGCCAGTGTGCAAGACACAGCGTGAGCTTTAAGGTCACATCTAATTCGGTCTCTGACCTCACAGTGTCTTCAGCACGGCTACTGTGGTTTCCAGGGGCCAGAGGCTCCTCTGCCAAGTCTCAGACATGCAGGTTTCACTAATCGGCAATCTCTAGGATTACTACTTGGCTAATAGGAAGAGAAGTACTTTAGGATTATTGAGTCAATTCCTTTGTCCTTAAGGAATTTCCTGCTCTTGTACTATGAATCAGCTGCTTTTTAATGTTACAGTCTCTCACAAATTAATGTGAGACATTTTGTGTTCTGGTAGCTGACAGAATAAAGATTTCCCAAACTCAAAACCACCATAGACCAGGGAGAAGTAATTCCTTGTTCTGCTCTGGTTCATATTAGGTGGGTGACAAGTAAAACGAGGATCTGGTCCTGTCGAGAATGATGGAAGGGATAATGACAAGTGATTGTATAACTCATAGCTCAGGGAGCATTTGCAAGAGCAGTTTCTCATAGAATCTTGTCAGAAATCCCACCAAGGAGGAAAGGGAAGAGAAGGGACTTGCCTAAGGTCACAAAGTGGGTGTTTCTTCAGCCGCCTAGCCTGCTGCTATTTCTCCCACACTCTCAGGAATTCAAAGCACATCTTCTTCCCAGCCTGGCAAGCAAGGCACATGAGAGTTGGAGGAGCTGCCCTGGGGATGGTGTGGGAGGGAGTCCGTTTTATGTAGTTGCAGCTACACACGGTGTCCCCATGTCTGTCGGTCAGTGGAGGAGGTAGGTACAGAGGTATGTGGGTATAACCATGAACAGAAATGTCATGACTCACCGACCGCGCACAGCTGGTTTAACTCTTGAATCCAAGTCACCTAAGAACCAGCTCAGGTTCTTAAGAGCCACAAGGTCCCCACAGCAAACAATAACAAAAATAATGTGGCATTCAGCATTCTTCTCAGTGCTTCCTTTCCAAAAGTTTCAAACCACTTTGCATATTTGGGATCCCCATCTCTTTTGTGAGAAGCCTGTTTTTATTTCACCCAAAGTTTTGTAGTCTCTCCAAAATACCTGGAGTACAGCATACCTGACTCTGCCTAAGGGTGCAGGGAATGCACTCTGAGCAGAACAGGGAAGGGATTTTCAGCTGGCGGGGCCCTACCCCTCACTGCCTTATTTGGAAGTTTGAGAGGGAGTGTGGTAGAGAAACTCATCTTGGAGAGGTTGATTTTTGGGTTGAGGCAGGATGGTTCCCCCTTTAAAGGGCAGGAAAGTCTCCCAGAGGGTGAGTCATTTTTCTAATGCCCAATGTTGCAATTGTGAAGACTCCAGGAAACCCAAGACTCTAGTCCCCATAGGACCATCTAAAAAACATATATTTAAGTATCAAGAGAAGCAGAGGGGGATTATAAAAAGAACATTGACTTTGGCTGCAGGTATATGAGAGTTCAAATTCTATGCACCCCTTTCCTAATTTCTTGATCTTAGAGGGTGAACTTCTTGCTTGATCCTTGGCTTGCCTGTAAAATAGATATGATCATCTCTGCCCATTGTAATTTACAGAGTTGTTTTAGAAATTAAGTTCATGGAAAATTCTGCATAAACTTTAATAGATTTTACAAATGGAAAGTGTCATTATTCTTTTCAGAAGCAACATCTTTGATCCTTAAGGGTACATGCAGTAAGCTTGCTATCTGCTTTTTAAGATGTGATGTTTGTGATAGGATCTTGAAAGCAAGATCAGCTATGGATTGTGTTTAATGCCAAAATATAGCTAAAAGATGTAAGATAAAAACAGAGGATCGCATTTTTTCCATTTTGGCACTACTACAAATGTTATATTTTTAGCTTGGGCACAATTGGTACGACTTTTACTTCTGAACTTCCTTTTTTCTTCATTATCCTTGAGCTTTTGGACTCACATGTTGGCTTTACCTTCTGCTTCCATTATAGGAAATTGATGGAAAATCCCTGCTATTGATGACAAGAAATGATGTGTTGACAGGACTTCAGTTAAAATTGGGGCCTGCTCTGAAAATCTACGAATATCATGTAAAACCTCTGCAGACAAAGCATTTAAGGAACAACTCTTCATAGTACAAATTGGGGTCTTCGACCTCAAAAAATACATGATGACATAATTTAGTTTCATGTGATGAAACTTTGTAAACAGAATACATACATGTGTATATGTAAAGAATTTCAATCAAATGAAACGTTATCCTATTGGATAGACTAGGCAATTCATCAGCTGACCTGAAATCAGCCAGGAGGAGCAAGGACAAGATGCGCACAGGGTGGTTTTCCTCATGGAGTTTGTCAAATAGAATGATCTTTGACACGATTAGACACTCCTCCCCACAAAGGCTTTGAAATCATAAGGATTTTCCTCATCTCTTTATAGATTGCTTTCCCAAAATCTTTATAAAAGAATTTAATTGAATGACCATCTTTTGGTTACAGATGTAGGATGAGTAAAAACAAGAAAATTTGGGGAGGGGGAAAAAGACGAAAGGGATTGCTGTGTCCCTTGAATTCCTCTGCTCCTTAGAGCTTGTGTTACTTGGATGGAATTGCCGACACCCTTTTTTATAGAGGGTTCTCCACTTGACCTTATTAAGGTTCTATTGGGATATGCTGCAGTGTTTGAAATGAACATGCATCAGCCCCTTCAGGAGCAGAATCATAGCTCTGAAAAGAGAAGCTCCGTTGTGTACTGAGGATATCCATCCATATTCAGCTAGCTTTCAAATGGGGTAATGATATTTTCTGCATAGATTTTCTTTTAAATTGGTCCTTTGTTTCTGAAGAAAGGATTTTTTTTAACTTCATGGTTTTATTTATAATAATTTGTTTCTGAAGAAGTTTGCTGAGAGTTACAGGTCAAAAAGCCTTGTTACTAGTACAGAATATTTTTTTATATATTCCTTCATGATGGTGTAATTTTTTTAATTGTCCTATGCTTTGTTCAGTTCCTGGGTTAAGTACTTGTTTTTAAGAGCTTGGAAAAAGTGGGCTTGCTACATCTCTGTTCAAAGAGACATTTGTTCAATCTCTGTGTGTCAACGCCTTGTTGAATTGGTGCTTTGTGTTTGCAATAAAGCATTGCTTCAGTTTCTTGCCAGTGTATCTTTGATCTTTTCTGTTTGGTTGCTTCTTCAGTTGGGATTAAGGATTAAGGTCTCCTGGAAACCAGGGAAAGAAAATTAAGCATTTTGGGGGGAAAAAAACTTTAGAGGTAGAAACTATATAAATCTATGTGTGGATTTATCTTCTTTTTAAAGTGAATCATTCGAGTGGATCTCATTTCTTCTCTCATCCCCAATTTTAGGTATTATTTTAGCCAAAGATTTTTTTTGTTTGCTGTAGGCCAGGGCGGGGTCATGATTTTTTTGAAATTCTAATAAAAGCTACTGACTTTCTCTGCAGACAGAAGCTCACATTTCCACATACAAAACTTGCAGAGAGTTGGTGGACTCATAATTTCCCTCTTCCTCCTCCTCGAGTTAAGAGTTCCTATTTTAGAGAATACCATAATTCAGTCCCCTGTGCAGATAATTTCTTGAAAGAACAGAAAGTCTGAAGATGACAGTGAAAAAAACACAGGAAGTGGTATAGATAGTAGGTGGGTTTAAAAATGCATTCCAAATTAATTCAATTATAGAGCGTACGGAGTATCTGAAATTTAAGTAATGCTTTGTTTTCACTGTAAGTGGGAAAAGTGGTTACAAAAGAGACTTTTTTTATCTCCAAGTTACCACAGTCTACCTAAGACAGAAAACACAAGTAAAAGGCAAAATATATAGTTAAGTGTTGTGAGGAGTGATGGAGACAAAAGGTGAGAATGGCAGCTGCTGGAGACCTGGATAGGAAAGAAGGGATTCCTGGATCAAGCAGAAGGAAGATGGAATGAGGATCTTGAAGAAAACCTCTGTGAAGGAGTTTTCTGCAGTAAAATCATGATGATGTTTGACCCGTCTCTACCTCAAAGGGATAGTATGAGGTATTTCTAAGCCTTGCTTTTGTGCACCCACCTGATATGTTCTGTAGTCATTTGGAATAGGTTTGGTTGTGAGCGATGGAAACTGTCTCTCCCACACCCACCAATTAATAAACTAGATAGACACCTACTTCCCTCTCATGTAAATGTCCAGATAGTGGGACCAGAGGTGGTGCGGCCCTACATGATGGTAAGAACACAGTTTCCACCTGTGGTTTTTTTCCATCATGCATGACATCCATTCCCAGAATCATTTCATAAGTAGATGCTATTTTTTGCCATCATCATTTGAATTCCGACCAGTGGGGAGAAGAAAGGGGAAAGGAACAGACCTTCCTTTAAGGATACTTCCAAGAAATTGTACCTACTACTTCCTTTCATATCTTGTGGACTGGAAGTCAATCACATTACTTGAAATATTTCATGTCTTTATTGGAAACCATGAGCCCAGTTAAAATTCAAATTTCCATTATTCTGTAGATAACGGAAAACGGATATTGAAAGACAACTTGCTGTTACCGCTGTCAGTTGACCACTAAACACTCATAGCAAATGACACTAAAAGGGTGTCTTTGGTGGTATTTTTTCTCGAGATTTGAACTTGCGTTCAACTAAGTCAACTAAACCTCAGATTTGGACTCCTCTATGAGTACTTGGGGACGAGTGGAATTGAAAAGCAAACAGAAAAGTATAAAATCATCCTTCAGTCTCTGATGAGAACTTTCAGGCAAAATTAGCAATTTAAAGATAGTCTGCCTTTCCTACACTCAGCATAAAGGCCTAGGAGAGGCAGGCCTGCACACCTTGGCAACAGCTCAAGGTGATTTCATCTCCCTCTATTTAGGGGAAAACCAATGTGATCAAAATAGGCCAAAAAGAGAGGCCGGAAGTACTTGAAATTCAGCAGGTAGGCAACCTTTGTCTCCAGACAGCTGTAAAAACCAGAGACGTCTGGTTCCTTTTCATATCACACTGGATTTCCGTTCATGTGATCTGGATCTGCAATGAGTAGCAGATACATGTGCTGTGTGGGGAAGCACTTCATGGCTGTGAGTGTGCCCTGATGGCAATATATTTAATGGCGAAGGTTTATACGAGAATTGGCAAATGTTGAATTTGATTATTCTCAACCAGAGAAGCAGACAGGATATCAGAATCAGAAGGAATTTGAGAAAGTAATTGCTACTCCCCGCCACCCCCACATTTGAACCTCTGGTTCAGACTCTGCAGAGGAGATTGAATGAATTGATTTAAAGGTGAGGTCACAAACTGGCCACTTTTCAGTGGAATCTGAGCCAACATGTTTTACTTTGGCCAATGCAGTATGTGTGTGTTTTTAAAACCACATTTACCCACTTCTAGTGAGGCTGAAAACTCGAATTTGTTACTCTTCCATTCCCTAATATCTTAAAACCAGCAACTTTACACTTACGTTAACGTAACCCCCCGCCAAACACACACCCAACCCGATCTAAACAAAAAAAGCAGAAAAACAGTGAGTTCATTCAGGAACTGAAAATTGCAAATAGATTCAGCTGAAAAGAAAACAAGCTAGCATATTGCATTGGAATGTGCAGCAGACTTGAGCATCATTTTTTATACCTAGTGGGTATGATGAATATGAGGAAAAAAAGGCCAATTGGTAGCAGTCTTTTCTTTCTGTCCTCAACAAATATCCTACGTGAATACAGGGTGGGGTTTGTTGTTGTTGTTGTTGTTGTTTGTTTGTTTGTTTGAGACGGAGTCTCGCTCTGTCGCCCAGGCTGGAGTACAGTGGCGTGATCTCAGCTCTGTGCAACCTCCGCCTCCCGGGTTCAAGCAATTATCTGAGTCAGCTCCTGAGTAGTTGGGATTACAGGCACCCGCTACCACGCCCGGCTAATTTTTGTATTTTTAGTAGAGACGGGGTTTTACCATCGTGGCCAGGCTGGTCTTGAACTCCTGACCTCGTGATCCACCCGCCTCGGTCTCCCAAAGTGCTGGGATTATAGGTGTGAGCCACCGCACCCGACCGAATACAGGTTTTTGTCTCTCTGAGATTAGCTTCTGCAGTCAGGGGCACACACTGTCCTTCAGTTGCATTAGTGAAATATATCTTTGGGGGAATTTAATTTGCAAAAGTCTAATGACCCACCATTGCCCAGCCACTCCCATATTTGGAAGCCAAATGCAAAAGGAACTTACTGGTGGTGATTCATCTGTCTTTGACAGTCTTTGTAAATGGGATCTGCAGGGGTCAGGTCTGGGCCCAGAACCATTAAGTGTTTTCTGGAATGATTTGGAAGATGAAGTTAAATGTTCAAAGAGCTGATTGCTGCAGGACAGATATGCCTCTTAGGAGAAAACTTGTTAATTCTGCTTCTAAATCAGGAACAGAAGCCACAGGAAGGAGAGAGCCAGCAATGGATGCATTAATGAACAGCTCGTTAGTTTCATGCTGTAGCTCCATGGGCAATTAAGGAGTCTGGGTACCATTTCTAGCCAGTCGTGGCAGTACTATAGAGCAAGAAGAAGATTAAAATGATCGCATCCAAGTGATTGGTGAGCGTGGCTGTCTTACGTCTTAGAATCCCTTGGAGGTGGTGAACCCCAAGGAAGAATTGTGTCTAGCCTAACACTGGAGCATAATAATGGAGGATCCTGTGGCTAAAGCGAGTTGATATCCCTGCACCTCAGTTAAGTCAGAGTGTTCCTGTCCACAACTGTCTTCAGGGAGAAATCAAGAAAGCTGGGGATGCCAGGCCATTTCCAAATAGAAACTGTGCCCCTCTTCCACAGAACAAGTACACGAACCAACCTACCACCTATTTTAAAGAAGTGGGAAAGGGGTAAGTAAAGGTGTAAATAAAACTGAACATACTCGTTACCTGCAGAGGATGCCTGATTCAACCAGATAAAGGGAAATATGCTGCAAAATGATTGATGCTATTACCCAGGCACCATCCATGGGGCATCTTTGGTCAGAGGGGTTAGAGGCCTTAAGCTTCCAGCAAAGTGAGATAAAGCAACCAAGGAAAGTTTTGCCATGAGGGCCTCCAACTCTGTCACTGGAGATCTGTGGCAAAGTTTTCCAAATTAAATGTCTTCTTTCTGAATCAAAGGGAGCAGAAGCATTCAGCAAATTGTGTTTCATAGCCTTTTTCAATGATTACATTTTATTTTTATGTGCGGGGGAATATGTGATTTGAGAAAATATGATAGATTTCATCAGATTATAAACACATTTTCAGTGCAAGTCAATAAAACTCCAAGCCACCGGCAATTTCTGCCTATAATAATTAGTGTTTGGGATAATATTCTGTCTGCTACACCTGAACCCAACGACACCAGTTGAGATACACAATAGGTAGGGGGTGAAGTCACTGAGGTTGCACCAGATAGACCTGAGCTTGAATCCAGTCCTGCCGTTTACTTGACATGGGAACTTGGGTAAGTCATATGGCTCCTCTTAGCCTCAGGAACTTCATCTATTCTCTAGTGCAGATGCGGAAACAGAGCAGAGCAGCACCAGCCTAGCAGTGCCCAATAGAAACAGAATGTGAGCCATTTATATAAATTAAAATTTTCCAGTAATCACATTTGGAAAGGTGACCCAGGAAAAAATAATTTAAATAATATGATTTTAAGTCAATTTATCCAAATATTATAGTTTTAATATATAGTCAACGTAAAAATTATTATGATATATTTTGTAAAATCTTTTCATTTGCCTTTGAAATCCAGTGTGTATTTCATGCTTACTGCACATCTCAGGACAATGTAGCTCAAGTGTATCATTCAGGATTAGTTTTAGTTGATAAAAATAACAATGACTTAAGATAGAAATTCTCTATGATGCATATGAGTTGAAGGTAAGCAGTTCAGGGATGGCAGGGCTGCTACATAATGGTAGGGTCTCATTCCTCTTGTGTGGCTCCACCACCCTCAACACATAGTTCCCCATGTAATCCAACGTGGCTGCTTGGGCTTCAGTTATCACAACTGCATTCCAGCCAAGCAAAAGAGGTAAAGAAGGACACCTTGTATGAGAAACTGCGCATAGCACTTTCCCTGACATCCCTTTAACAAGAACTTAGTCATTTGGTGATACCTAGCTGCAGGGGAGGTTGGAACTGTAGTCTTTATTTCAGGAAGCCAAGTATCCAGATAAATAGGGACAGGAGGGTGGATACTTTGGAGAAGCTGGCAATTCTTCTATAGTACCAGTCTCATAAGTTGATGGAAGACTGAAGAGAGTACACTGTACAGTTGTTTGTATTACATTAAAAATGCATTAAAAATATGGTTTTATTACTATGATCTCATTCCACTTCAAGCTCAGTACTGTCACAGAATTAATTAATGTATGCTGAACCTAAATACTGCTGATGGGATGCATCCTAATACTGCTAAAATAAAATATTATTATAGGTGGATGAAAATGGATATTGGGTGGTTCTAGATGCTTTGTTTTCAAAAGGTCACATAAACCAAAAAAAAAAAAAAAAGAAACCTTGCATTATTAAAGCTCCTTGAAAAATTGTTATGTCGAGTTAAGGGGAATGTGCTAAGCAAAATGCATATATGTTTTTGTTGGTCCCCAAAGACTTAGAGAAGTTGGTTTGAGGCATTGGTGAATTCCAAATGGATCCTGTACCCAATCCAAAATGAGTGTTCAATGACATTCAAAATGGTTTTGTGAGACTAATGAAAGGGAGGTCTCTGATACTGTTGTGATTTTAATAAAGGTATATGTGGGTCATAAACAAATAGAAAAAAAATTAATAAAATTGAAAAAAATCTGAGTGGAGCTGCATTCATTAATTTGAGCCAATTAGGTTGACTCCAGTCTGCTAAATTGCCTATTTGGGCAAATTTCTATTATGAATTTTTAATGCTAAGGTGACTTCTTGCCACCAGAATGTCTGCAAGTTATTGATCAGCCTTCTGTATGGTGCATATACAGAATGCAAAGTAAGTTAACATTGGCCTAATCCACACATGGTTAAAAAGGAAAACTGTGGAGCTATGCATCCATAGTGGTGGATGCAGGGAATCCTGGACTTGGGGTCAGAAGACCTGGGTTCTGGTACCAGATCGGCTGTTAAAATATCCGCAAGACCTTGTACAAGTCTTAACCTCTCTTGCTTCAGTTGCCACTAAAATAAACATGTCCAATTAGAGGTTTATTTCGGCACTCAATTTCTATGATTTTCTAAAAATGCAGTGAACTGAGTTATATGTGTCACTGGCCCCCTCCACCATTCAATTAAAACTCACAGCACTGTCACATTCTACAACGTCATTTCCCTTTCATAAATGTTCTAAAGTTTTGGTCTGATTATGGTTCTTTCTGTGCAATAAACTGGAACAGCTATTTTATCTTGAGAATTGTCGAGTTGGCTGATTGCATAACCTTATAGCTTTAAGTTTAAATGACTCTCGCTGTGTTCCCTGGTAAAAGTATCCCCCCTAGGAATAGGCCCTCTAGACAATCAGAGCTTAGATTTGAGGGGGTGGGGGAAGCACAGATTTCCCTGGTAGATCACTGGGAGTGATAGCAAGTGGAACCATTCCTATTTCTACATCTTGGTTACCAGATCCACGTGTTCTACATATTGGGGACATAACACAATATAAGAGCCAAGTATTTAGGGAATGCACTGCATCCTGGAGGGCAGTAGTCCATAATCACAGGGTATTATCTCCAAGCTGACATCTCAGTTGTACCTTTAAGAGATTATTCCATCACTCTCTCAGGCCAGCAGCTTTGGGGTAGTAGAGTATGTGATAGGACTATATGATCACTTACAGCTTGTCACATCTCCTTTACTTTAAAGAGGATCTCTTTGTCCCTTGGTCTGAGTGATGTTATGTTGAATTCTGTAAACCCTTGGATAGTGGTGCTGACTGAGACCCTGTGGGTAGGAAAGACAAAGTCATACCCAAAATATGTATCCATTTTAGTCAGAATTAATCACTGACCTTTTCAAAGTAAAAGGTGCCCAATGTGTTTAACTCGCTGCCAAGTAGGTGCCATATCAAGGTCTCCCTCAATATTGGTCTCTACCACTGGAAGTTTGGGTGTTTGTTAGCAATAGTTATTATTAGTAATGGAAAGCCAGATCCCTGGCTTTTGGGCCCATTTATGTCCTCTACCCCTGCCACCATGGCTATTCATGAGTTCCTTGTGCCAACGCTGGGATTGCCAATGACAAAGGCCGACTGACATCCACTGGCAAAGTCATTCTGTCTGCTTGATTGTTTAGTGTCTCATCCATGGTTGATGCTCTTCAGTGGACATTAAGATGCAAAGCAAAAATCTTCAGATTTCATGTCCACCCACACAGGCCCATTTACAAGCTTCTTTCCTCTGACCAATCTCCTAATTTTTCTCATTCCAAGTGTCTAACCAACCAACCAAGCCAATTGCCACTGCCCACAAGTTTGTATACATTATTACCTAGAAACACATTACACACAAAGTAGATGACTCTTTGGTGTATTTCCTAAAACTGTATTCATTGGGAGGATTTTCCTTCACCACTGTCATAAGAACCACCCTCTCCTTAATGGCCATAGTGTGAGAGGTGCTGGAGAAACAGCAGTGGGGATCTGGGCCACCTGCTCATGAGCCTTTCTTGTGCCCTCTAACCCTACCCCTACCTGCTCCTGGATCTCTCATTTCCATCTTGCAATGGATTGCTGCTGGGCCTGCCAGACCCTAATACTTGGTGGGTTTGAGAGAAACCAGCTTATGATGAGCAGCTCTGGCCACAAATTCTGTTGATGTTCCGTGGTCAGATTTTAGTGTTTACTAAAACCCAGTAACACACCAGAAGCTATTTTTCGAATGGTGAATGATTCTCTGCTACAGATAGCATAGCCTTGCTCCAGAATCCTGGGAGTTTATGTTGTAATTTTCCCACTGGGTCTTGGCATAAGCCCCTTTGAGAATGTAAAACATATATTTGGTCTTCACTCAATTTCCTGGCATACAACTCCTCAAATCCTTAGAATCTCTAAAGTGATGTATTTTTGTATGCTAATAATTGACTGACGGCAAGCAGTCCCTAGGTAGCTTCAGGATGGGGGCTGGCCACTGGAAAGACCAAGGCTTTATTAGAGGGTTGGGACTTTCAGCCCACTCTCAACCACTGGGAAAGAGAAAGGTACTGAAGGTTAAGTTGATCACCAACGGCCAACAATGTCATCAATCAATCCTACGTAATGAGGCCTCCATAAAAACCCGAAAGAGCATGGTTGGAAAAGCTTTCAAATAATTGAACCCATGAAGGCTCTTAGAAGATGGTGCACCCAGGGGTTGTGGGGAGCATGGAAACTCCGCGCCTCTTCCCCCATACCTAACCATATGCATGTTTTCATCTGAATCCTTTGTAATATCCTTTATAATAGATTGGTGAATGTAAGTAGGTGTTTCCCTGAGTTTCAGGAGCTGCTCTAGCAAATTAATCTAACCCAAGGAGTGGGGTGTGTGTGGGGAGTGTGGGACCCCTGATTTATAGCCAGTTGGTCAGAAGCACAGGTAAAACAACCTGGAGCTTAAGACTGGTGTCTGAAGGCTGCCTGGAGTGGGGCGGTGGTGGCAGTCTTGGGCATTAATTCCTTAAGCTATGGCATCTGATGCTGTCTCCAGGTAGATAGAGTAAGAATAGAATGGAATTAGAGGGCACTCAAAGGGTGCCTGCTGCAGAACTGATTGCTTGCTTGTTGTGGAGAGAAATCCCCAAACATTTGACAGAAGTGTTCTATGTTGATTGTTATTGTTGACTGAGAGAATAAATGCTTGTGTGTTTTAGTTCACTCATGGCCCCACACAGCATCTTCCCCAATCAGAGACATCTCTAATAGCATAGAATTTGCTGATTCACATGGTTCAAGCAGAAGGAATATCTGTACCCCATTTGGACCTACTCCAGTGCCTTTTACTTCTCTGGGCCCCAAACAAAGCTGGAAGCTTTCCTTGCTACCCAGTAAATGTGTTGGAGAAGTATTACCACATGTGGAATATGAGTCTTCCAAAAGAGAATACCAAGCACTGTGATTTCTTCTTAGTGGTATAAAGCTTGAGATGCAATAATGTGTCCTTTATTTTGGAGGGGATGTCCTATAATACCCTCAGCAAACTTTTCCTATGAAGGGTCAAAGGATAAAAAATTTTAGGCTTCATAGACCAAATAGTCTTTGTTTCAACTACTAACTCTGCCATTATAACATGAAAACAACCATAGGCAATATATAAGCAAATGGGCATGGCTGTGTTCCAATAAAACTTTACTTACAAAAATGAGTGGTGGGACAGATTTCACCAATCCTTGTCCCAGACCACCAGACTGCTAAAAACGTCACTAATGTGGTGGGCCTTTGATGGGTTAATCTACCATTCTCCAGAGTATAAGTGTCACTTCTTGGTCATTCAGTCCAATTAACATAGTCTCATGAGTATAATGGACCAATTTGATGTCCTAGGGAATGTCTTGATGATCCTGGTCCCATATACAAAGGCTAGAAAATTTAATGTCATCCTGGGACAACACTATAAATGTATGCAAATGTCCATCCATGTGAATGCAAACTGCTTCTCTTCTTGCTTCTTGATTTGAAAAATGGATGGGTTTTATCCAGCACCCATGTATAATCTTCCAGCTTTTATATCTATTGGCTGGGCCTTTGCCACTCTTTTGGCCTGTGGTCTCCTTCCTTCCTTAGCAAGCCCAGCATGTGTCTAGCTGGTGTACGATGTGACTTATCCTATTTATAGATCTGGTGGTCAGGAGGTGGGGATATATCCCAAGGAGGCATGTGTTTCCTTGTAAGCAAAAGCTTCTGCACTGTCTTCAAGCAAGAGGGGCAGTGCTAGCTTTTAACATGGAGAAATAATCCAGTTCTGCAGGCACAGAGAATTCAGGGAAAGCTGACGATTCAAGATTTGAAGTGCATCAATCAGGACTCTGACCTTAGTGTGACAGAGCTGTCAAGGGTGGAGAATTCAATTTTCCTTGGAGCTCTGCTATTCTAATAATTAAGACCTGGGTCTGATCCTAAGCTTTTTTTGTGCCATCTAGATGTATACTGTCTTCATACGTTGCCAAGGAGGCCCTCTTGCTTTCATGGTCTACTTTATATTAGTTATTAATTATCCTCAACTTATCATTGCCTTTCTTAATGTATTAATGGTCCCCGGTGACACCCATTCAAATTCCATAGTGCTTATAATAACCATTTCCCCTACACCTCTCAAGCATTTGAGATTTTGCCCCTGCCAGTCTATTCCTTTCTCCAGTATCTTATCCCAGTTCACCTCTGCAGACGGTTTTAACCATTGTGTGATTACAGTATTACAAAGGCTCATTGCTAGTGAGCCAGTGGGTGATCCAGCTCCAAAATCCCATTTTCAAGTCTCCTTCCTGGAACTACTCTTAGTATCACAGGTCAGCTTCCCCATGAAAAATACAGTAAGACCCTGAGATTGTCATGCAGGAGGTACCAGCGCATCTTTAACAGGAGCTTTATCCCCCATTTTGTGGCCATAGAGAAAGCATTACCCTATACTGAGGATGGCAGGGCAAAGGGTGGAATGAGCCTGAGTCCTGATGCCATCACTGAATTAGCTATTCCATCCTGGGATAGCCTACTTCTTAAACTTCTGAAGCAAGCACGATGTCTCTTCTGTTTAAGACACTCTTAGGTATTCAGTTACTTGCAGCCAAAGGCATTCTAGCTCATGCATGATCTCAGTTAATGCTTGGCTACCCTATGCTGTGAGGTAGGTGTTATTATTATTCCCATTTCATAAACAAGAGAGCTTAAGCTTAGAGAATACTTGCTCAAGATGACACAGCTAGAAATTGGTGGAGCCCAGTCTAACCTTAGTACTATCTGCATCCAAAGTCCATGCTCTTCACCCTTTTATAAACATCTATGTGACAATTGATCAAATCAGGAGGTGTATGGTACCATCCCCCAGATCTAAAGGGAAGAGTAGCTTGTGTATAGCTAAGATCCACATACACCAGAAGAGCTGCCCTTAAAAAGCTCACTGACCTCTTACTTGGTGTATTGGGTTGAATGGTGGCCCTCAAAATAGAAGACCATGTCTTCATTGTCAGAACCTGCAAACATGACCTTACGTGGAAAAAAGATCTTTGCAGATGTCATTAAGGATCTTGAGATGAAGACATCACCCAGGGTTATCCAGGTGGGCCCCAAATCCAGTGACCAGTGTCCTTATAAGAGTCATACAGGGAAGACCTGCCAGACAGAAAGAGGAGGAGGCAATTCAGCCATGGAGGCAGAGACTAGAGTGATGCAGCTGCGAATCGAGGAACCCCCGAAGGCATGAGAGGCTGGAAGAGGCAAAAACAGAATCTCCCCTGGAGTCTTTGGAGTTAGCACACTGCCCACATCTTGATTTTGGACTCTGGCCTCCAGAACTATGAGGAAATAAATCTCTATTGTTTTACACCACCAAGTTTATGGTAATTTGTTATGGCAGCCTAAGGAAACTAATACTACATTTATTTCTTTATTATGTAAAGGTGAGCAGTATACTTTCTAAGTTTGGTTGAATATATTGCTCATGTGGCAGATTTCTATTGGAATCCTTTACACTTTAAAGATAATGTGTGAACTACTTCCTTAGCAGAGGTAGAGGCACCTGTAGAGACATGAATGAGCGTTTTCCTGGGAAGAAGGTCCATAGCCATCATATTCTCAATAGGGTCTTAATAGGATCCACAAAACTAAGAATTTCTGAGAGGGAGTCTGGGAAAATGGAAAAATGACAGGTAGCTAAGCTCTAAGAGAAACAAGTGCTAAGACTGTGAAACATACAGAGAATAAGTTTCAAGTATGTGGAAGCTGGAAGGGTCCTGTGTGTCTGGTTAGAAGGCTTCATCTCTTTGGGAAGAAGCTTTGGCTTCCTCAAGAGTGCAGACAAGAAAGCAGAAGTTGTAAAGGTCTAGCAAAGGCAACTGCAAAGGGCCAACTCCACACACCTCAGAGTCTGGAGGAAAGGAAATGCTCCTTCTGGACAAAGTATAAAGAGGTTAGGAAAAAGTTCAAATTTCTCTAGTTAAAATCTGCAGGTGATTGAAGAAGGTAAATTCTATTACAATGACAAATCAGTAAAATGTTGTCTCAAAAGACTTATTATGCTTCTATATTGGGGTAGAAAAAAGAGAGGGAAAACATTGGTGTCTAAAAATAAGGAATGGTATGAACTTAAGTCTGACTCTAAAAAGGAAAAGGAAGGATATATATTTTCTGAGTCTGTCACTATGAAAATTATGAGATGAAATTTAAAGAATATGAAACAAACCTTAGGCAGAATCTTGGCTGCCAAAACCACAAGCCCCACATGACAGTCCGCTCCACTGAATGCCATGGAAACTGCCTCCCCGGCAGCACGTGGGCTTGGAACCACCTGCACGATTCCTCCATGAAAGTACTTAAGATAGGGTTGGGGTAAGCAGAGAGAGAGAGTAAGGAGAGAGGAGAGTGTTGCAAGGGCAACTCTGCTTCCCAGAGAACTGGAACTGAATCCCTGGAGCCTTCCTAGCAAAATCATGAAGTGTTTTTAAAACAAATTACCTCACAGGTGTTTACAGTTCAGTTCTGCCTGCCCCTCTGCCGAACTGAAAGGAACGGGTGAAACCCAAAGCTGGCTTTCAGCCCCATCGTTCACAGTTCTAAGAAGGAAACATCTTTCACAAAACAGGAACTTGGTCCTTGAAAATTTCACATACTACAGGCTTTCCCGCCACACACCTGGGATATAACATCCAATAGCTCATTTGCAATCTATCGCAGTAAATGTGCTAAGAGCTCAGGAGAAGCAAAATGCACATATGTATAAATGGGCCACAACTTCTAAGGATTCTGCACTAACATGGGTTTCTTCTCTGAAGCAAATACAGTGTTTCTAAAACTTACAAGAGTAAGGGAACATCAAGTAAGAAAGGCCTAATTAAGTTGGGGGTTTTGTTTTGTTTTGTTTTTTGTTTTTGAAAAGTCATGTTAGACTCTTTCCTCTTGGAACAGAATTAACAAATTAGCAGAGGAATAAAATGTACCAGTCATTTGACCATGTAAGTTACATAATGTAGAAGCACATTTTGTGACATGAGTATTCAATGTAGCACAACACTTTCCTCATCAAATTATCTCATTGTTCTTATCCCACGTTACTTTCCAAACAGGCACTTGCTTGTGAATGGCCTCCAGCATCTTGTAGGGTTTGCTGCTCTCAACACCTCCCATCTGTTGCCTGACCCAGAGGCCAATGATGGCTTTTCTATGTGGGCCTAATAACAAATGAAAAGAAGGCAGGCATTTATTACATTCAACAAACACATATATAGAAATTTCTGTGTCAGGCCAAATACTACCATAGCACTTTACAAGCATTAACCCATTTAATCCTCAAAAGACCTATGAGGTAGATTCTCTTTTCACCTCCATTTTACAGATGAAGAAACTGGTCTTATACTTACTGAGAGGTGGAGCCAGGATTTAAATGAGTTTGTGCAATTAACCACTATACCATGCAACCTTAAGTAGTAGTAGTATAAAGGTAAATGAAGTCTTATTAACAAATAATACTAAGGGCTCATATGTACGCAATTCTTAAAAATGAAGATTTTATTTTATCTTTTAAATGAAGATTTTTTTAAATGGAAGAGGTTACCCAGAATGTTCATGTGGACAGGTTTTCATCATGGGTTTCTAAAGTTGTAATTTGTGAAGTTTTATTATATGTATAGAATGGTAGTGTTAGTCAATTGATATAACCAGCCTTCAAATCTGTACGCATCTTTAAATCATCAACTATATTTGTTTCTCTGATTATAAAAGGAATAATTGTTCATATTTGAAAGATTCAGAAAAGTACGTGGTGAAAAATAAAAATCACTCATAATCCCATCATCCAGAAATTGTCATTGCTGATATTTTCACATATATACTCTCTGGTCTTCTTTCTAAATGTACATCCACCCATCTGTATATTGTCTTAACATTTATTAAATGTGACATTTCATGCATATAATGGATGCATTATTCAAAGAGAAACAATTTATATTAGTTTTCAGTACCCTCATATGTATTAAATATTCTTTAAGGATTGAAAAAGTTTAAAATCAATACCTTAAGATCACAGAAGTACCATCAGAGTGGAAACAAATAATCAATGATATATATGCTAGAGCATTCTTAAAATCAAATATTCAGTCAAATGAAGTAACAACGGTGATATTTTTCAATATAATTTTATTTCATTTTCTGCATTACTTAGAAGCATCAGTAAGATGAAAACATTATTTGTTTCTTAAAACTGTGCACAAATTAATTGATGTGACACACCCATTAATGATTATTTTCTTAATGAATTGATTCTAAAGCTTCTCTAAGATACGAAGGCATAAGACAACCAAAAAGAAATATTGATTTATAACTGTCCTAATACTGCTCAGCATTTTAAAGTAAACTATAGCCATAAAGCATGTTATAATTACTAATAAGGTAATCCACAGAATGCCTTGCTGAGCCAAGTGTAGAAGAAATAAATTGTTTCATATTGGAGGAAAGTGAGCACTATAAATCAATATACTAGTGTGAAATTTTACATGGCTACATGCTATCATCTCCAGCATCACAAATGACTTAAGGAATTCCTCAGCTGAGAGTGGACTCCTATGGGTGGCCACAATGTCACAGTCTTGAAGACAACTTCCTCTTGACTGTACCGGTAATTTTTCCATATGGATTGTCTAATGGCAGCAAGACCTGTAGAAAAACCACATGGTAACTTAAGGGACATTAAAATAGCTCTCTCCTCCTTTCTATGACTCAATATTAAAAACAAAAACAACTTACTAAACAGGAAAATGTATATGTCCTCCATTAAAGTTACTTCAAGCATGGTAATGCCTTATTATTCTGGCAATAGTTGAGAGATGAGTCAATTTTCTAGAAAATTTAAAAGCTTTTGAAAAATGTTAATCATTGAGATATAAATGTTTCTAAAAATGCATTCCATATCCCTGCTTTGTAAATGCAGTGTATTGAGCACAATTGACCTTTCCTTGGTGACTCACTTTGACCATGAGTCATTGTCCAATGCTGTAAGATCACCATGCCCTCAGAAATGTCTGAGGTCTGCAGGGTTGTTCACTCAATTCTAAATTATAGAATTCTAAATTCTAAGTGCCTCCAGATAGCAGTGCTTTTAGAGTTCTTCCACCTTCCCACCCTGTCATTTGTCACTTCTCTGTTGGTGTCAATTTGTCCAACTTCCTGTTTCTCATGTGTTATGTTCACTTTGTACATACCTGCTGGGTGAGAGTCCAAGAGTGACTCCAGCCATCCTCAAAGTTCAGACACAAGGACAGCTTGTTCAGCCACTCAGGTGCCTTTATGTAGAGCCCTGACCCAAAGGAACTCAGGCCTTCCTGACTCCAAGTCCCCAGCTGGGCTCCACGAGGGAGCTGCGAGTCTGACTTCCTAGAGGGAAGAACCCTGTGGGCGCGGCCCCCCAGCACGCTGGGATTAGTGCAGACCTGAGGTGTCGGGGGCCCTCAGGAGGCCTCCTCTCTCTGCCTGGCGTTCTGAGCTAAGCACTGCTCCAGCCATGACACCTGATCCTTTTTTCTATTTAGGGTCCATTTGTTTAGCCTCTGGTGGACTTGGCCAGGATTACTTTCAGGTCCCTCTTCTGCCCTTTAGAAAGCTTTAAAAAGACGTTACATTCTAATGAATGACATTCTGGTAGCCATATCCTTTCCTTCCTCTAAAGTAAATAGTGCTGCCTCTCCTTGTGGCTGGATGTACAACATGTGGGACCAAGGTTGCTCTCCTCAGCAACTCAGAACTCTAGATCACCTATGTGGGCACCTAAGCATGACCTTTGTTTCCAGATGTGACTCCCCCAGCCTCCACCTGCAGCTGATGGTGGTCAAAGCCTGCTAGAGGCCACCCACATTACTCGCAAAACAGAAAGGAGGTACCTGGCCCGAAGGATTATGAGGCTTCTGGGCCAGCAGGTACAGAATGTGGGACCTTCTGAAGACCCCCTTCATTAGCGCTTATCCACCAAAGGATATAAGTCTACTAGAGCAGAGCCATGCTAATAGATGGCTGCTTCCCTATCTTACTCCCCAACACATACTAAAAGAAGTTACTCAAAATAATGTTTTCTAGATAATAGAAATGTGTGGGAAGCTGCAGCAAATTGAGAAATCTTATTCTGAATGTGGTCCAAGAGGGAAGAATGGTTCTGATCTCCCAAGAACTGACCATACCAGCCCACCAGTCAGGACTTCAGGCTGTCTAATCAGACACACTGAGTGGTTTAACATTCTGCCACGGCTTAAAAAAAAAAGCAGGAGAACTGCTTTTTCCAAGACAAAGGGTTCTTTTCAAAAAATTAACTTCTGCACTTTACCTTCTGTAATTGCAATTAGAAACATAAATACTCTTTCATGTTTTCCTATGTGTATTTTATGCCACTGAACTGACTAGTTAATCAAAAGGTAGGAATGATGGAAGAAAGTGAAAAATAGAATCTTTTTTTCTCCTCATTGCCTCATGATGGAGAATAATGAAGCTGTGTCCTTGTATGGCACTTTTTGGAGAAGCAGATCTCAGAGTTGTTTCCTTGGGCACACTCTGTTCCTTCTCTGTCTTTCTCTCTTGGACTTCCAACCTTCTATAATTATTCATCCACTTCGAGGGCACTCCAACCTCAGGCATTGAAAGGCCCAGAATTGAAGAGGGCCGTAATCACTGGCAACTATAAATATTCCCCAAAGCAACAGTTGCTAAGAGTTTTATTCGGTGACACTATCATCCCAGGCTTATAAAAGGGGCAGAAGGGGATGGGACAGAGATGTGCTTTAAATATATTTAAAGTTCTCTTACCTCTTCCTTGTTGATCAGACCCATTTTGGACATGTCTATATTGAAGTAGTGAATGTTTGGCAGGCTGATTTCCATATCTTCTATCTGGAATCCACAGTGGCATGCATCACATTAGGAGCTGCGAGCCTCCATCTCTGTCACTCCAGCCACCCTCACCTCCCCTACCCTTGCACCCATTACTCAGGTTCTCTCTCTGACTTGGAGACACCCTCTGATGTACCTCCACTGCCCGACATTGTTCTCTCCTACTAGTTCTGTGATTAGATGGTGGGCCTACTCTTCTCCCCTCAGTGTACAACATCCGTTTCTCTGAAAAGAAGGGGCTCCTCGGGTTAGAAATGTGGGAGACCTCTTCGACATCCAACTGGCCTCCAGGTACTGGCCAGTCAACATTCTAAATTCCTCCTCATTCCACTCCCACCTTTCAGGCCTGTACCTAACATTTATAGGCCCTGCAGTAAGAGTATAATTGGAGACCCACATACCAAATGTATAAAGATTTTAAAGTTATATTAATCAAGCTAAAATTTTTTGAGTGAAATATGTTCTACTCTTCTAACTTGACAAATATACCCTTCATAACAACCTGGATGGCCAGGTATTAATTTAAAATTCTCTAACTTCTTGGAGTACCATGCTGGGGCATGGCAGCATGGGAAGAGCCAGCCCCTTGCCCCTGGCCCATCCCACCTTCTCTCTTGGACTCACAGGGGTAGACACTCCAGCTTGCATGTCAAGCGCCATCCATACCTCCTGCAAACATCTGCCCCTTTGCCTACTCTCAGGCCTAAGTGTGAACACCAATAGCACGATTCGCCCTCTGGAAGACAGATCTCGAGAAGAGATTTGCCCAGGTTCCAGAAGTAGTCTCACGGCTATTTGGACAGGAAATTCTGGGGAATGCATTGGGCCTCTGCAGGGTACGTTGCTGTGGCCCCACTGATTGTTCACTCAGTGCAGGGAGGCATAGCCAGAGGAAGGCCTTAACGGGGCCTGTAAAATGCTGAGCCATGGCCGGAGTCTCTCTTGTCCAGGTCTAAGGATGGTACTCCTCCTCTCCAGCCCCACCATGGCCCAGACTCTCTTTGCAAGATTCTGAAATAGATCCCAACATGTCTCCTTGCCTATGGTCCATCAACCTTTTCATTCATCACACTTCTGTCACAGTGATTTTTCTAGAGTACAAATCTGGCACAAAACATCCTGCTTAAACCCCTTGGTGGCTCCCGGAAGCCTTCAGGATAAGGTACAGACTCTATAAATAAGCCTAAAAAGGCCCTCTTGACTGGCTCCTGTAGTTCCTGCCTCATTTCTATATGGAGTGACTATAATTCATTCATATATATCCATTCACACGTGGTAGACCCTCAACAGTAAACAACTGTATCATGCTATTTCTTGTCTCCATACCTACCCTACTCCCTCACCCTTGAGAGTAAACTCAGATAACCTCTAGACTCAAATCAAACATCCTTCCCTCTAGAAAACCTGGCTGAACCCATCTCCTATACCTGAGTTAGCTGCTTTGCTCTGTACTTTCATAATACTCTTTTCTCTATTGAATTGTTAGTTTACTTATTTTGTTTGTTCACTGAATGATGAGCTCTTTGAGGGTAGTGACTATATCTAATTCATCTTTGTATCCTTCATGTGCTGCCAGAGACATAATCACCATTCAATAAATGAATGAATGAACGGGTGGGTGGGGAAGTAGGTAGATGGACAGATGGATGGATGGATGGATGGATGGATGGATGGATGGATGGATGAAATCTCTCTACATCTATCTTTCATTGTCTGGTTTTCCTGAAACACACAACCTTTGTCTAATTTCCCCTCTCTCTCAAGTCATTCAAGTGTCCTGAATATGAGGCTTAAATCAGTGGCAGGCTGAAGGGACTCAAACAATTTTCAACAAAACTCAAGGACTACAACCGTGGCCTGTGTTTTCAGGTTAGACAGATTTTTCCATTTTTGCTCTCTTCTCACTTGCTATAACAAGCTTTTGAACAACAACAGATGTCATTTTTCATGTGTCTTCCACTTTCTTATTTTAACTCTCAACTCTTTCTCAGAGCTGACAGAAGACACACGTTCTCCCAATCCTCAGAATGGCAACTGACAGAACATACCTCAGGAACTCGGCTCAGGGAGAGCACCTGGATATCATAGAGGGTCTTCTGCACAGAGGGTGAGTACTCGCCTTTGTCATAGGGCCCAGCAAATGTCTCCAGGACAAGGTCCCGAATGGTGCCCCTAAAACACAGAGAAGGTCACTGAGGATCCTGAAAGGAATTTTAGAAATGTATTAGGAAGCTAAGAAGCAGTGACCTATCTGTCCCCCAGAAAACAATGTTATTGATGTTTTTAGAAAAGATTAGTATCTTTTAATGCCAAAAACAAAACACCTCACTTCCCATTCCCCTATATACACACACACACACACACACACACACACACACACCATTCAACAAACATATTGAGCATCACTAGACTGTCTTCATAGTTTGGCACCAGGGCCCGGTGGGCATTTTAGGGTAAATTTCCTGTCATGTTCGAAGAACCTAAGAAGAAGACTCCCAAGTATTCTTACCATCTTGCTGCTCTGCTTGGCTGGCTCATTGAATTTTTACATTTGGGGGTTTACTCTGTGCCAGCCTCTGTGTTTTTAGATTAGACAGATTTTTCTGTGCTAAGCATTTTATGTGATGATGTCATTGAATTCTCTCAATATAGCTGAAGTAGGTACTATTATTATCCCCAATTAGAGAAGAAGAACCTGAGCTTAAAAGTTACATGATCTGCTCTAAGTCCCTCTCTTTGGTAGGAGGCCCAGCCTACAGTACTATCCTGCCTCTGGCATGTTCAATTTCATGCTCCTTTCAACATAAATACATCAGGCTGCTGCCCATGGAGAGCACTTGAAGTAAAAAGGAAGGAAGACTGAGGTGACGTTCTCATCATGCATTTAAAAACCTATCACATAATAAAAGAAGCAGAGAAAAACTACACCAGTGGGAGGGAATGCTGTGGGAGTGGGTGATGGGGGAAGGGTATGCATGCGGATTCTAGTTTATGATAGGGTAGAAATTTCTACAGAGCTTTAGCAAAGGAATGAGATACCTAATCAAAAAGCAAGTTCTGAAAGTCGAGAGGTCTAATTACTCCCTGTCAGGGTATAATAATAATCATACCATATTGTGAGTTATCAGAATCAAAATGGAGTCACTTGTGTCAGACACTAAATAAATAAATAAATAGAGCCAGGAAGCTGAGGGAGGGCCCTCATGCACAGATGCCTGTAAGAACTATTGCAAAGACTCTCTGAAGGGCTCTTATGTACATATGCCTGTAACAAGAATTTTGCCAAGGACTTTTCAAACAGCGGCTCGCGACGTGAGTCACAAGGACAGCTAGCCGGATGTACAAGAACACTTGCCTGACACGGTCTCCACTAATGAGCTGGCGTTAACTCCCATGATAGCCACTGTAACCAGTGTTCTCTTTGTCTCAAAACAAATTACGTACACATTTTCCTTTTGCTTTTAAAAGCTTCCCCTTGCCTCAACCTCTTAGGATACACCTATGTTTCCTGCAGCCAGCCCACAAATTTGCAGATTTCCTGTGTGTTCCTAAATAAATTCATTATCTTTGAGAATCTCTCTGTTTGTTATTTCAGTTGACAATATTTTTAAGGAATTTAATGCTTATAAAATGCTTTTGTGAACATCATATCATTTTGAGTTTAGCCTAGATTGACCAATTATCCCAGTTTGCCCAGAACCAAGAGGTTTCCTGAGACATGGGACTTTCCGTGTTAAAACCAGGAAGTCCCTGACAAACTGGAACAAGTGGTCACCCTCGTTTAGCCTTCCCTGCATCACTATGAGGTAGTAAGGCCAGATATTCTCTTCATTTGATGCAGTGTTTCTTCAAGTGTGGTCCCTGGTCCAGTGGCATCTGCATCCCCTGGGAGTTTGCAAGAAATGCATGTTCTTGCACCCCACCTCAGTCCTACAGAATCAGAATCTCTGGGGGTGGGCCCAGCAAGCTTCGTTTTCTGATTCTGTGTGATTCTGATGCACAGGCATGTTTAAGAACCACCAATTTAATAAATTGAATAAACAGAAGGGATTTCTGAATAGTGGGAGGTTGAGTTGAATAGCCTCTAAGTTTCTCTTTTACATTCTAAGATTCTATGAAGTCTGGGCCCCTGGGACAAGGGCAGACACGACATGCACATGTTCATACCAGGTAGCCTCGAAGTCCACATCCCTGCACTGGTGGTAGCGCCACTTGCAGTACACTTGGGTGGCAAAGCATCGGTCCTTCACCTCAGGGAGGGTGGTGAACTGGTCCTTGATGAAACCTTCAAATCCAGACTGTGTTGTTTTCAAGACCTTGAGGTCTTTGATTCCAGAATGAATGACGGGGGGTCCTGTTTCAAGTAGAAAGTCAGGAGTGGCAGAGGTCATAAACAAACAGTGCCTTGCTGCTGATACCTAGCACAGAGGATCCTGGTCATTAAAACATGACACATTCTGTACAAAAACTACATCACCGCCCATGTTTTCTGTCATCCTACTTCCTCTGAAGTCCCAGTGAAGAGGATAGTGTGCCTTTGCTTCCATCCGGATTCCATGACTCCCTGCCCTGTCTTCCCTTGAAAATCTGAAGGTCTAAGATTAAACTCCATTGTGTATTGAAGGTCACAGAAATGAATACATTCCTTTCAACTACATGCGGGAGTGTCTTCTTGGCCAACTCACCTCATGTATTTTGAGTTCCATCTCCTCCAACAGGTGATCATGCTGGAATGTGTTAATAAGGTCCTTAAGGGCCATTCCTCTACCTGCTACTGTGATCCCTTTACTGGGGGTAGTGCTCATGCTGATCAGCTACAGTAGCTGATGATCCCAATCTCCACTAGGCTGTGATGGCATCCCAGTTCCCTTATGGTTATCAGCTCAGCAAAACCAGGCAGCTTCATAAATGGGTAGCAGCGTGGGCCTGGCTGAGCCTAAATAAGACAGGGAAGATGGAGCTGGTGACTCACAAAGGATAGATCTGCCTAAGTTGATATCTATAAAGGCTTTTGTTTTTTCTGCTGAAGGAGAAGGGACAAAGTTGTTTCATGGGTACCTGAGGGAGAGAGGGGGGAGTTGAAAACAATGGAAGGGATGATATGGCTCTCCTTCTGTCTCTACTGCCCCTTCATAAGGTAATGGGGCAGGTGGAAGAGTGACAGGTGTCATCTAAAAAAGAACAGTATTAACATTACTATGACATTATTTGTCTGCACAGGCTGGCAAGAATTGGGGACATTCAGGGAGCACTTGACAAACCCTAATAGCAAAGTGCCATGGCATGATTATTTAAAAAACCTTTTTTTCAGTCTCTTTGTTAGTTCCAACCAATATCTATTCTTTTTGGTATGTTTAATCTAAAAATCAAGAGCCAGAGGTGTCAGGTATCATTACACACATGGTCTTAGTTGAAGAACAAGAATATAACTCATGATCCTCAATTAAAATCCAAGGAAGTGCTTAAAAATGCAATGGTTTACATCACCTATGTGGTTTCCATTGCTACAGTTAACTCAGGAGCTGTGGAGTTTCAAAAGTAGGTAAATAAAGTCTATATTTCTCTATTTTCCATGCTTCAGTATACACCTATCAGATAAAACATTTAATCAGATATGTCCTGATTAAAGAAGATATTCTGTGCAGAATGTCCCAGGATAATGCAGTGAAACAGGAAATCATCCTTGTTTAACTTTCTGAAGTACTTACTGGAAGCTACATCTGAAGAAGGAGCAAGAGAAAGATACCAGCAATGCCTTAATGCCTTCAGCTGACTGAGCTTATCGGATTCTAAATGTATAAAGTCATGATCTCACAAAATCAACATTGTTACATGCAGTGAGTGTGAGCCTCAAACCCAGTAGAACTACAGAAACAATCAATAAGTATCTGTTGAATGAATGAATGAGTTTAGCAAGATTGATTCATGTCAAGGATTAAGTATTGCACAACTTAGTATCTTTCTTTACTAGACAGTTCAGCCCCAGCAAACTTTACCATTTCCCTTCCTGGTCCCCTCTAACTCACACACAGTGTGGCAGGGCGTGAAAGGAAGGGTATTAACCTTGGCTAAGAAACTCCTCTCTGTAGATGTACCTTTGGTTGCTGCAGTTTCAGTCTTTATCTTACTTAGTTCCCAAAACTCTCTAAAGCAAGTATTTTAATGTGACTTTTAATCATTTGCCCATAGTCACATGGCTAGAAACTGTCAGAGGTGGAGTTTAAACTCAGCACCACATTATGAGATCCCATGCTTTTCTTCCACTTTTTGGATCACTTCCCATCTATGCAATGGTTCCTCCTTCCTTTGACCCTTTCCCCATTTGTGTTCTATAAGTGGCCTTTCCAGGAGACAAGGTTGCCACCGCCTATCCACAGTGGCTTTAAGGACCTCAGATAGAGCACCCTGCCTGAAAAAGACTATCTCCATTGGCCAGAAATTGAGATTGAATAATCACTTTTTAGAGTTGGCTCCTGGGTATCTAAAAACCTTTGTATTCCTTAAACATTTCCTATTGAAATGCAAATAAATATCCCTTAAGGGAGTGACTCATTAAGCCTTTGTAAGGTACTATGATAATCTACTTCCCATGGTAAGCCTTTCTAGAAAACAAAATCCTATAGAAATGAAACATGGGTTTGCAGTCAGGAGTGGGGTTAAAATGAAACCCTTGCAGAAGAATAAAAAGAAGGCGAAAAAGAACCAAAGACAACCTTTATCTACATTGTTTTCTTCCTATTCATCTGGCCTTGACTGCTGGCATCTGTGTGAGCCAGTCAAACTTTGGCTCGTCCAATGGTGTTAACCGTAAAAGGATTCCTGGATGCAATGTTGCATAGTGGTTGAATCGACAGCTTTGAGACTCAGATTCCTAGAACTCAAATCCCAGTGCTCTCCCTGCATCCTCAACCCCCATTTTTATGAGCTCCATGCTCCTGAGGGAATTTTTTTACCCTCTCTCTACCTTGATTTTGTCATCTGTAAAATGGAGACGATAATCATACCTATTTCCTACAGCTGCCACATGTCTAAGAGAATGCACTAAAGGACTTAGTAGAATGGCCGACCTACATAAATGCTCTACAAACATGATGATGATGATTTTGCCATAATTGACTTTTTCACAGTGACTTCGACAACTTATAAATATTTCCCACGTTTCACAAAGTCTTACTGGGTTCTGAAAACTACTTCTAAGGTGCCGTCCTATCCATCTCCAGCCCTAGGATAAGATTTATTGACCTTAAGGGAGTGTCAGTCCTACTAGGCCACTTTGAAATGATCTGCTTTCTCACTGGAATCTAAAAATGGAGAAAGCAGTTGTATTTTTAAAATGTGTTTTGGCATCAGTTTCACACAGAATAAAATGTCTCATGTTCCCCAAGACAATTAACTATTGCCACAGTTTTGGCAGAACACAAACCAGCTACTCTGATGCTCTCATCATTCTATTAAAAACAACAACAACAACAAAAATGATTCTCTCTGAATGTTAAAAGAATTTTTCCCTGGCACACATCAGACATGCTGGATGAAATCAGAGAGCTTATTTTATCTTCTCTGTTGGCAGTGCCCCAGCTTTCTGAACATTGGTAAGAACCTGAGGCTTTCAAAATCATGGGCCCATCAACTAAAAATATGATGCCTCACACCCTCTAAAAACGATTCCCATTTAGACTAACAAGTAGTAATTCAAAAACTGTCCTTTTCTAGGTTACGCCCCATGAAATCACTTAATCAGCTTGTTTTGTTTTGTTTTGTTTTTCTGCCATGGTTATGGAGTAATGCAAAAGAAAGATTTTTCACATTTCACTTTGCTAGAACACAATCTTTTCTAGCTTTTAGTGTCCTCCTACACACTTAGCAGATTGTGGCTTATCTCTCAGAGAATCATACATCCTACCCTTTAGCTATCTAAGGGAAAGAAACTCACTGCGAATTAATAGAAAATAAGCCCAATTCCTTACCTACGCATCAGGTGTCACAAAGCACAAAGCTTTATTGAGCCAAGAAAAAGATCTTGTCATAAGAGGATAATTGCTTCCACATTTAACACCTCCAAAAAGGACACAAATAGCTGAAAGGCAGATATTTTAAAACCATATTAAATCATTCTAGTAGAAAATCTCAAACTTGTAAAGTGCTAGAAAAAGTAAAGATCGATTAAATATTTGCCTTGGAGAGTCCATTTACCTCATGCAGGGAGAGTGAAAGCTCCCTCTGTGCAATTCTGGATGGAAAGAGATGACATCATCCCGATGGTAGGAAATTAACTGGGCTTTTGTACAACCAGGTGATGATCAAGAAGATTTTTAAAGACCACAAATCTGCCAAGAATTTTTCTTACAAAGGAACCGAAGAGCACTTTAGTCTTGATATCAGAAGGACATAAACAGACTTCTTGGCAGTAGCCATCTCTGTCCTGGATCTCCCACTTCTCCCATTTCACTTCTTCCATCTGCCCATCTTGTCACCTCTTAAATGTGTTCTCCTCCAGGACGGATTTCATCAGCTGCCTTCCTTACAACCATCCCCCTACCCTCACTACCCTTCATGTCAATAGATATATAGGAAGTATTTTTCACTACGAGAAGACACAGTCTAGTATTTGAGGTCTCTTTTCCATCTTCCATTCCTCTATTTAGCCATGCTTTAGCTGAATTTCATAATTAGCATCAAATGGGAGAAATTCGGTGCTGAAGAAATTGTGAGTTATAATTCAAATAGTGCAGAGGTTTGGGGGTCGATTTAGTTCAAATTAGTGACTCGATCATACCAATGACTTAAAGCTCCGTTAAGCTTGTAGTTTCTCACTGATAAATGACAGAAAGAGTTCCGAAGATTCGATGCCATATGATACCTAAACCAACAGCCTGCATCATACACCTAGGGCCTAGTTCTCCTCTCAGGGCTTGAGAAGTCACAAACATAACACCAGCCCTCAATCCTCTGGGCAAACAAATTTATTTCTGTCTTCCAGATTCTCCTGTGGAATCAGCAGGCTTTGAAACAACTAAAATACAGCCTAGTGATGGAGCTGTAAAAGATCCACTAGGAAGAAACAGTGTAATGGGAGTTTTAGAGCAATTCCCAGGGCTTAAAGTGGTGCTTGAGGTTCAGTAGGATTTCTAGAAATGTTTGTTCATTTGCTATGTAAGAATGAATATAGTCCATCGGGAGACACCCAGTCACACCTCCTCCTGGGACGAGTCCTTTTGGGAGTGGCATGACTGAACATGTGATTAAGCACATGTGTTTGAGGGGGCAGAAGTCTTACCATTCTAGCCAGTCCCCCACCAAAGCACTACTCAGGTGTTTGTAACAACAGCCTTCACCATGTGAATTTGTGAGTGGTGTGTGTACAATATAATTACTATTTTCTTTAGTTAAGCCTTTACAAGGGCATTTCTTAGGATAATGATTGTAACATTCTCTCACATTACGATTCCTACAGTTTCAGCTCTTGGATAATAAGCAAATAAAGAACTAAACTTTGCTACCAAAAGAGCATACATCCCTACTCTCCGAAGAGGGACAGAGTAGAAATGTCATCTTCATACACCCAACACTGAAAGATACACACACCCATATACATGTGTACACACATACCTGTATACACTTAAGGCAACAGATGTCTCTTCCGCTACCCCAATCCCTGCCAGCCCTGCATGAAATCAGAGGGGGAGTTGGAGGCTGGACTCTAGATGAGTCAAGCTGGAGCTTCTGGAAACACTGCCACAATGATCTCAATACCCTGAAGCTTTGTATCTTTCTGCAGAAAGAAAAAGTTTTAACCTGATTATGGTGGCTAGTTTTTCCACTCAGCTGCAGCCAGGTGATTAGAATTCAAGCTGATAGCAACTCTTGGTCATTCCTGGAAAGAACGGGATATAAAGAGAATTCCTTTTTCCTTTTGTGATCAGCAGAGCCCTATACTTGGCCACTTGACTTCCACCTCCATGGCTCTACTAAAAGTATTCTGGGAAGTCACCAGTGACGCCTATTTATTGACAACATAGTTTCTCATCAGTCCTCTCAGAACCCCAACTTCTTAAATCTCCTGTGGCAGAGGCGAAATCTGCTTGCTCTTCCTCCTGGCACTCAGCTAGATGACATTTTGCAGTGTCCCTTGCAGTGAGGTGTGACTATGTGACTGAGCTCTCTCCAGTAGAAATGATCCATGCTGTTTCCAGGCCCGGAGTTTATGCTTCAGGGACTTTGCCCCTCCTTTGGCTCCTCCAAGCTCTTTCTTTGGCTGTCTGGTATGGGGGTCTATTCTCAAGATGACACCAAAAAGTAAGGATTAAAAATATAAAGCTGCCACTAACCTGGGTTCCTGAAGAATTTCATGGAGCACAGCATCCACCTGACCCCCTTAACCCCACACACAGACACTGAACTGGACTTCTACAAAAAGAAGTAAACTTCTAGTGCTGAGCCACTGCATATGGACCTATTTGCTATGCATCTTGGTTCCTCAGTAACTCAGAAATCCCTAATTTCCTGAAATGTCTTTTTCTTCTGCTTCCATGACACTATCATCCCTCATCTTCCTTCTACCTCTCTAAACATTCTTCTGTCTGAGTTTTTAAACTGCCCAACCCTTACAGTGGGGAATTTTTCTCAGGCCATCTCCTCTTTCAAACTCTTCTCACTTTGTATGTTTTTCTGGAATGGTCTCCTTCTTCTCTATGGCTTTACCTACCCCCAATCTGCTGTGGCTTCACCTGCCACCAATCTGCTGATGTGCCCCAAATCTGTCTCCATCACATGGTCCCACATTCACCAGCTTCCCACCTGAAAACTTCCCCTGTGTGTAATCTCTTTAGTCAGTTGTCCAGTCCTCCCACATTAGGATCAATTTTAACTCCTCTTTCTCTCCAATCTTTCATCCCGACTCAACCACTAAGACCAATTGATTACACTTCAAAAATGTCTCACATAATGTTTCCTACAACCTCTCAGTCCCTCCAGCTCTATTTCTACTGCTTTAGTTTAGACCCAATCACTTCATCTTTGCAAGAAGTCTCCAAATGTCTCACTACTGCCTGTTTCTCTAGCCTGTCACCATACCTTGTTCAGAATTTCGGAACAAAAACATGCACATACTAATCTGACCATTAGAGACCTTCTCTGGTTCTCTGTTGTCACTCTGAACAATAACTATAGCTATTATTTAAGGAGATCTTCCGGTGTGCCCAGTACTATGCTAAATGCTTTAATAAAATAAATTCAGCATTTATCTCCTTTGTTTCCCTGGACAGTTGTTGAAGTGGGCACTGGTATCCCTGTTTTACAAATTAAAACCCACCCACCAATGTAGTATAAGTAACCTTGCTCTTAATCACAAAGTTATTAAGTAGTGGAGCTCAAATTCAAATATGATTCATTCTGATCTCAAGGCCTCTTGCTTCACCACTGTGCAAAACTGCCTCCATCTTATACTAAACTTGTGTATAGCACATGAGGCCCTTCAGATTCCAGCCCAAACCACCAACTTATTTATCTTCATCTCCCTTCTTACATTCTAGAAATCAGACCCACTGAACTTGTTACTGTCCCTTAAATGCTTTGCCCTTTCCACAGTTAAATAAATTACTTCCCCTGCATAGTCTTCAGCATGAGGCAAGTGCTCAAAATATTTTACTTCCCCTCTTCCACTCCTCATGGATTATACTCATATGTATCCTGTTTCTTCTGCCTGTAATTCCCTTTCCTCCTTCAATGCGCAGCGTATTCTGAATCAGTTTTCAAAAGTCAATTGGAATATTTTTTCCTCCCCTGTCAAGCCTTCCAGACAGACTGCTCTGGAAAGAGTTTCTTCCACGTCTCAGTTCCCATAGCATGCTTTTAATCCCTTCATCATAGTCTTTAGCCTCTCATATTGCAATCAATCTGTCTGACTAGGGTCAGGGAACATCTTATTCCTCTCTTTCTCTACAGCCCTTTGCATACATGATAGGTCCTTAAAGTCTAATTGCTGAATGAATAGTATATGAATGAATGACATAAGCACTTTGCATAAATGCTCTCATTGTTAATTAGCTCTCTTGAGGCCTAATCCTAGCTGCTGTTATGATTTTACATAATTGAAAAATGTAACAAATGTTAAAAAGCATATCCCAAAAGTCACCAAAAAGCAGTTCCAAGCGACGCTGATCTGTACAGTAGCCACTAAGCCACATGTGGCTATTAAGTACTTGAATTATGGCTAGCATAGCTTGAGATAAGCTACAAATATAAAATATAGAATTTTAAAGATAATTTTGTAAAAAGAGTATAAAGTATTTCATTAGTAATTTTTATACTTATTGCATACTGAAATATTTTTGATGCTATTTAAATAAAATATATTATTAAAATTAATTTCCCTAATTTCTTTTTGCTTTTCTAATGTGGTTATGAAAACAAATTTAAAATTACATATATGGCTTACATTATACTTTAGTTGGGCAGAGCTGATTTCGAGTTTCTAATTTTATGAGGGCAGTTAATGAGGCTTGGGTAGGATAGCACTGAGTCAGGAAACTTCTTTCTCTCTCCTCCAAAGGTGTATATCTAAGACAAGAAGGAAGGAAGAAGAAAAGAAGGAAGAAGGGAGGGAGGAAGAGAAGGGAGAGGGAAAGAAGGAAGGAACCAGAGAGACAGAAAGGAAGGAAGGAAGGGCTAAGGAGAGGAGGGAAGGAAAGAAAGAATTTAGTTCCAATTTAACTTAACAAATAGCTCAGAAAGCTAATATAGCATATGACTACACACCTGGGTGATAAAGATCATCTTTTCCACCAAATACAGCAACTATTTAGTCTCTTTTATATAACATTAATTTTATAACTGTTTTTATAACATTAATTTTATAAATATCAAACATTGAGAAGGCCCTAGTTATGTATAGACTTTAATTCAGATAGTGGAAAATATTTAAAAATAGCTAATACACTAGAACTTCCTAAGGAGGGTGTTATCCAAAAGAACTCAGAATGAGAAGGGACCTTATATTTTATTAACCTTATAATAAATCTGATACTCATTAGATGCCACTTCAAATTCCTACTTAGGAGGAAGGGAAGAGAACAGCAAAGAAAAAAAAAGGGGAAGAGTAAAGGAAGGGAGGGAAGGAAAACAGAAAAATTTCAGAGTCAACCCTTTCATTTTATAACAACCATTAAAGTTTATTTTTATTGAGATAAAGACATTATTACCAGCTTTGGCTCCATGGTTCTTAGAGGTCCTCTAATCTAACTCTTAGCCAATTTTTGAACTCTGACAAGCTCAGCAAATCTGTGGAATACAAGCTGTGGAAATTTTAATATTTGCTAAGTTCAATTATCAGTACTAATAACACCTATGTTATAATTGTGTTTCATAATTAATTTTGAAATTTCCTAGTAAATAGAATTATATAATTGCCACTGCTAACTTAAATGAGATGCATTTTATAGGAATTACAATATTAGTGGTTTTATTACACAAATAAAATTTCAGGAAAACTTGACTATTACTTAGTAAATATTTTCTATGAAGGTTACCATAATTGCGACATGATATGGCACAAAAAATATTGGTCAGAAAATTCAGAGATTTGGGTTCTTTTCAGCCTGGGCCTTTTTAAATTTTGCCTTACCTCAAAATCTGGTAATAAAAATGATCTACCTGACTCAATCCCCAGGGTTGTTGCAAAATGAATTATTTCATTTTTATATTTTAACACAAAAAGTAGATAATTCTTTAATGTAATTCAAAGTCACAATATTCATTTCTAGCTCAGATTTAAAAGTCTTAAAAATTCTCTATAGTTTTCCTCCATGTTAATAAACAGCATTGTTTAGAAGGAAGAAAAAAGGAAACCAAACCACCCTGAAGTTGCTACTATAGAATCAAAGCATGAAAAATAGTTTCTTACCACTTCTCAGTTGTTCAACTTCACAGAAGTGTGTTCCAGTGGGAGTGTGAATAAATGCATGGACATGCTTAACTCCATTCTGAAAATTAGGGAAACAAATTATTTCCAGGAAAATTTCAGTACATGCCATAAAGCCAATTTCTTTAATTAAACTGAGAGCACAAATAAGTGAGTTAACCTTTTCAAGACGCTTCCAAGGGATTTCTTCCACGTAGACTTGAGCTCGGATTACATGGTTAAAAGAAGAAAGAAAATACTCACAAATATTCACACCAAAGGCTTCTATGCTTTTGATCTGTAAAAAGGAACAAGATGCTTCAAACCAGAAATAATTGTACCATTTAAAAATAATTTATAAATACTGTTAAATGAAATTATGGGAGGTCATCGCTTTGGACTAAGTTCCTGCATTAGGCCCCAACAGACCAGACCAAAATGGAGTCACTTATGCTAAATGCCACATAATCAAATTGAAGCTTTAAGGAAGCAGATAGATACCAAAATAGACCAGTTTTTCCTGAAAACAGAAGATTCCAGTCTATCTGAGTCAGCATAATAAGGAAGTCCCCTCTGCTTTAACTCTTACCAAAAAAGTAATCTGAAACCTGATGTTAACCAATCAGTTTTTTTTTCCATTGTTCTGTTTCTTGTTCCCATCTTACAAAACCCAATGTTCTGTTCTTGCCCAGTGAAAGCTCTTACTCTTCTTTGTAGAACAGAAGATATCCCTAATGGTAAATAGAAACCAATTCAATCTATAACTAAACTTGTTGTAATTTTATCTTTTGATATTGCTCATGATGTTCTGTTTCCTGATGAATTGCGTTTTAGAACTAGACAAGCACAGAATAGAGTCTATCTCAAGAGAAAAAGGTGTTTATCTCAGTTTTTTACTAGAGCTCCCAAATGAAGTTAATAATCACCATCACCAGAAGAGACTCTTCTGTTTTTAAAAGAAACCCATTTTGCAGGAGAGGGTGTGTCAGCGGATGAGCAAAAAATAACTTAACATTCAGATTCTTCTCACAGTGAGTTCAGTCATCACTTGTACCAACCACAGCACACTATAACACTCTGAACTCTATGAGAATTCCCAGTTTCCCAAGGAACGTTAATGAGGGGCCACCTCACCTTCCGTACCTTGCATACAGGCCTTCTATTGATCCCAGCTCTCCACCCCCATAATGCAGCTTCCATATTAATCCCTAGTAATATTTTATGGTCTTAGCACAGTCTGCAAATTATTAATGGCTTTGCCTATAATTAAAGTGAAGTATTTGTACAGGCTTCCCCAGTATAGTTCTGTTTTATACCTGTAGGCCCAGAATAATTATGAATAGCATCCTATTTTGAGCTCAAAAGTGTCATGGTTTGGATAAGAAGTTACACGATCACTCCATCCATAACGAATGACTTTAAGTAGTTTTTAACATTCAGGTCCTTTCTTCACTTTTCTGCAAACTCCTACACAATACAGGAAATACAAGAATCTGTTGTACCTGGCCCTTGTCCATATCACAGTACAGGTCTACTTTCAAATGATTTTTTTAAAGAATGCAATTCTTTTTTCCACAGCCCCATCTATGTTTGCTGGGTCATTCTGATTAGCAAGAGAAAGGTTCAGGGTAGAAATAGGAGTTGTAGAAATTACATTGCAATGTTTGTTCATTTAATGAATTATGGGTATGGATTTCTTGAAAAAACATGAGAAAAGAAGCTTTCCAGTCTACATTTCTTGTCTTTTTAGACTTCGTGGCAAGTAAAAAAAACAACAACAACAAAAAAATCACTTTGAATTGCCCGGAAATCTGGGTGACCCAGCACAGCTTCAATCACACTTAAAGAAACCAGAGGTGGGGTCGGGTGTGGTGGCTTACACCTGTAATTTCAGCACTTTGGGAGGTCGAGGCAGGCGTATCACGAGGTCAGGAGATCGAGACGATCCTGGCCAATACGGTGAAACCCCGTCTCTACTAAAAATACACAAAAATATTAGTTGGGCATGGGGGCATGTGCCTGTAGTCCCAGCTACTTGGGAGGCTGAGGCAGGAGAATCGCTTGAACCCAAGAGGTGTAGGTTGCAGTGAACCAAGATCATGCCACTGCACTCCAGCCTAGTGACAGAGTGAGACTCCGTCCCCCGCAAAAAAAACAAACCAGAGCTGGAAATGCTAAAATACCAGTTCTATCAGATCTAAGTCTCACTTGAAAAGTCCTAATAACCACTGTATATGAACAGTAAGTGGTAATAGAGTTGGGAAAATTAGAATGGTATTAAAATTTGGAAAACAGATTTCAACAATAAAAATAAATGTATCTCATAGTCAAGATATTCTTCTGTATTAATAACAAGAAGTGAAATGATATTTTCTTCTATAAATGCACACCATTCTAAAAAAAAATTAAAAATAAATGGTAAGACTCAAAGAAATGCATGACAAAAATGTGTAAAATTCTACTCTGAAATTCTTTCAGGACCTTGATTTTCCTTTGATTCTAATCAGAGATAACATGTATTTTGTCCAGTAAGATTCTCTGCCTAAAAGATTGCAGTGAGATGAGAACCAAGGAAACAAAGATGTGAGGTTGGTTGGTTGGTTTGTTTTTCAGCAAAGTTTTCTCCAATCCTGAGACATGTAGGCTAGAAAAGAACATTTTTTTAAAAATGGCTTAAATGTAAAAATAGGTTAAAATGCAAAGGGGACTTGAAATAAGCAAGTAACACCTCATGCTGTTTTATTGCAAATTCTGCATCAAGATAGGCAGCATCTAAGAAGAATGACACATACTCCCTTAAACTTTGCCAAGACATGAACTGTGTTCTTGATGGTGTCTGTAGGGATGATATCTGAATTATCTCCATGCAGGTAATCTTTTTTGGAACTCAGAGTAAGTTGCACTGAAGTTGCCACCTCTTTAATGCTGTGATATTTTCCATCTCGCTGAATATGGAGAACTTTTACCATATCCTTCCCATAGCCAGTTCGGACAAACTCCAACTCATCATTCTGCAATGAAAACACAGGCATCTTATTGAAGAAGGCTAAATGAAAGCCAAAAGTTAGGTGAAACTTATTTAAGCCTTCATTTTATCATACAATTGCAAAAGATGAGATTCAGAGTATATATGGGAGCAATATCACATTCTACTTTTGAAGAAGAATGGGAACTTGTATAGAAAAAAGAGAATCCCAAGCAGCAAATGAAAATATATCAGATTGTTCTGAAGACTGACAGGTAGAGGGCTTTTTTGATAATAAATACGTTAATAGGACCTCCTGGGTCAAACCTATGCTGTTTTATTTAATCCCTACTAACCTAATCCTTGTAATAGCACCGTAAAATCCTTATAATCCCAGTGTAAAATGGGAACTAATATTCCCATTTTATGGAGGGAGAGGGTGAGTTTCAAAGAGATTAAGTGATTTGCCCTAATTCATACGGCTAGTAAAGGACAGAGCCAGGATTTGCACTCAAGTCTATTGACTCTAAGTTGTAGAATGGCCACTATGCGAACTGCTTTTCTTCTATAAAATGTCTTGACTGTGTTAGCTGGAAATAATTGCATGCCCTTTTTATAGAGAGTGATATTCTGGAGAAAATGCCCTGTGATCAATAGAAACAATTTGAAAATTGCCTTTTCTCCTTGCTGCCGGGAAGAAGAGTAATTAGTGACAGGGTCCAGATTACCTTCAGGAGTGCAGAGCCAAGGCTGTCTGGCTGCAGGGAGAGCTATGCTTTTAGTGAAGAGACACTTAATAAAAGCCTGGTGATTGATGCATTACTACCCTTATCTGAAGCTGGAGCCTTGGCTAGTGAACACGTTCATCTCCACTGGTAGAATCCATAAGATTTGTCCCTGGGCCTTACTGGTGTTTGAGGAAAGAGGCAGGAAGGAGTAGAAGAACAGAAAAATCTTATTTTATTTAGTACAGAAATTGAACATTAAAATAATGAAAGAAGGTGACAAAAATAAAAGTAAATAGAAAAACAGCATGCAGTAAGAGTCTGGGTAGAGAGACGAAGAGGGAACCTCATCTGCAAATCATACTTAGGATGTTCAGGTGTACCAAGGGCTGCCTAAATATCTATTTGAATAAAAACATCACCAGACTCTCTGAGGGGAATTTAAGAATACTAGCCAAAGTCAGAAAGTACTGCTGTTGTTAAAGTAGGGAGTGGGAGGCTGCCTCCAATCTTGGAGATAGAGCTGGGCAGGGCAGGCTATTGTTGGTCATTGAACATGCCCTCCGGGGTTGAGATGTCTGAATTCAGTTCTTTCTTGTGAGAGGTTAAGGAAAACCCTTGCAGAGACCTTTGAAAAGCCTCTGGCCCAACATTTGGGAACTCATGCTGAAGAAAAGGGTCAATAGGAAAACCAAAGGAGCAGACTCAAGGGATCTCAGTAAGAACTACAAGCCTGATGGGGAAAGAGAAACTGTTGTGTGGTAGTGGCTTTGGGATTAAATGAAGTTCAAATTCAACCCTGCCACTTAAAGCTTTGTGGCTTGCAACAAGTAATTTAATGTTTCTGAGCCTCAGTTTCCCCATTTGCACAAATGGAAAGAAGCACCTCTACCTTGTAGGGCTGTTGATGAATGTCAAAGGCCTAGCTTAGTTCCCAGTAGCTAGTGGTACACTCAGGTTAATCCCAGCAATAGAGGCCAGGTCTGGCTGTGGAAGCAGCAGCAGCAGAAGTAGCAGAGGGGACCTTGACTAAGGGTGCCAGTTTTCAGAGTGGAGATCACTGCGAGCAGTAACAGATGGAAGACTCTGGTGTATCTTGAGCCACAAGGGACTCTACCTGAAGGAGGAAGGCATTTGGCTGGGTCGGGGCCCTTAAGTGGTATGGACTGGAGTCTGGAATGAAAGGTCTCCGAGATTATCCATCATCCCCAACACGTACCAGGACTCAACAAATGTTGCTCCTTAGCCTCATCCCTGCCCCTATATATTCAAGCAACAGTAGTTTAGTCTATGAAGGCAAGTGGTACCTACGTGGTACGTAGAAAGATTAAATGATAGCCGCCCTTCATATCCCCATTCCTGTTCAGCTCACCAGCATAATATCTGGCCACAGTCATTGCAAACTTTGCTTTAGCTATGCTGATCTAATCACGGCTGCCCAGGTGTTACATGCTTTTTCTGTCTGTTGGCCCTTGGATTTGCTATTCCTTCTTTCTTGAACACTTTCTCCTCCTTACTACCCAACTACCAACCTCTTTGCCTGCCTAGCTTCTTCTAGACAGCCTTCAGGTCTCAGATGCCACTTCTCCCAGGGTTCACCCCAGCCCTGCGAGTCTGGGGTAGTTGCCCCTTTTAGGTGCTCTCAAAATACTTGTTATTGCCTTATCAGAATATTTATCAAATTGTATTGCAACTGCCTCTTTATGTGTCTGATTCATTCTAAAACAGTAAACTATGAAAGCAGGAGCAAGTTTGATCTTGGTCTCCATGGCAACCTCAGCACTCAGCACAACGCCTGGAACATAAGTAGGTGCTTAATAAATGTATCATGAACGAATGGATGGTGCCACCACCGCCTCCACTGCTTGTGTGATGACACAGCATAGTTAATGAAAACACACAAAGGATCTCAATACAGGAAGAGCCACTTCAGCTCAGACCCCAATTAGGTAGTCCTTTTCCTGGGAAAGTGGGGCAAGGAATTTATGCCCTCTGATCACCACAGCCTGGAGATCACAGGCACAGCTGGCCAAAGAACAAAAAGCCCAGGAAGGGCAGAATTGAGTATAGAGAGAGTCGGTGAGGCAGCACAAAATGTTCACATTGCTAATAAGACAGCCTTCCAGTGCAGCACAGCCATCCCGGACCAGAGATCATGCAAGACATGTGCAGGACAGGTCAGCACTCCTTAGCAAGACCCTGATTGGGCTAAGCAGAGTTGGCCCTTGAGCAAAGTTTGAGTAATCAAGTTTACTGGCAATGAGTCCGTATGGAGGGAACTAATCACCTGAGCCTGGAGCAGGTGGAAAAAGTCTGGTGTGGGACAACCAAAAGCGTCCCTGCACTCAAAGAGCAGATAATGGCCTGGACCATAACCGAGGCTGTTCTCCCCCAGTTCTCTAATCAAATAAATCAGAAGTAGGTGTCAGAGTCCCATTGTGTAGAACGTAGGGAACGGTGTAGAGATCTCATACAGGAAAATACAAAGGGTGCTCTCTTCTGGAGAGGGGGCAGGTGGCTGAAAGGACAGGCTTTGGGCTCTGCAGCCAGGCAGCCCAGGCGGAATCCTTGTTCTGCCACGTATTAGCTCTGAATGGAGGCAAATTTCTCCATCTATAAAATGGGAATAATAGTAGTGTCCATCTCTAAGGTTTGATGTGCATGAAAAAAAAATATAAAGGACTTAGAAAAGTGTTTTACCAATAATCAGCACTCAATTAATAAGCACATATTAGCTATAATTATCATTGATAAACAATAATCACTCATCAAATTTTGCATTAAAGGATCTTTCCAGTTATTGACAGAAATAAATACCTAGAGTGCACACGGATGGAGAGCTGGAGTGGTCAAATCAAAGGGCTGCTACTATGATAAGGCCTACTTCTGCCTGCCTACCCTCAGGTACATTGGCCTTCTTTAAATGTTCATGATTACTGATACTCATCCCTTTGATTGTCCTTCCTCAGGCTTGTATGGTTTGAGAAGTTATAAAAGTAAATCGATTTCCTAGAATAATACTCTGGAAAAAATATCAGCAGGAATAATTTTTCTTTTTATTTCTTTCCCTTTCTTTCTTTTCTTTTCTTTCTTTTCCTTTCTTTCTTTCTTTCTTTCTTTCTTTCTTTCTTTCATTTTCTTTCTTTCTTTCTTTCTTTCATTTTCTTTCTTTCTTTCTTTCTTTCTTTCTTTCTTTCTTTCTTTCTTTCATTCTCTTTCTTTCTTTCTTTCTTTCTTTCTTTTTCAGGGTCTTGCTCTATCACCCAAGCCGGAGTGCAGTAGCATAATCACACCTCACTGCAGCCTCAACCTCCTGGATTTGAGTGATCCTCTCACATTAGCCTCCCAAGTAGCTGGAACTACAGGTGTACACCACCACATCTGGCTAACTTTTGTAGTTTTTTTTTTAGAGATGGGATCTCACTATGTTGCTTAGGCTGGTCTCAAACTCCTGGGCTCAAGTGATATTCCCGCCTTGGCCTCCCAAAGTGCTGGAATTATAGGTGTGAGCCACCATGCCCAGCCAGGAATAAATCTTTACCTGGCTCTATACAAGAAAAATCCCCTTTTCTACACATGTCTTAAAATGTAAAGGGATTATTTGTCTGCAAGTAATGTTGGAGACAGCACTCAGGGATTTTAAATGACTCATATATTTTCACTTCTGCAATAAGATAGTAAGTGTTCTATTATTTTCAGGCCATAATGAAAGTGATATAGATGTCACTACAGGTCTAGGGGTTCTTACCTTAGAGTCTTTTAGCTTCTAGAAGCTCAGTGGATGGATTTGGGTTGGAACGGTGTACTCCATGAGGTTGTAACTAAAAGTTTATTTGTTTAGGCGAGGGGAGAGGTGAATCTTTCTGGAAAGAGCATTCGTAGAATTTCATTAGATTCCAAAAGGCCTCATGACTTATAAAAGTTTAAGAACCGTTATTCTGTGTAATTGGTGTCCAAATTATTAGGATCAAACTGACTTTGCCACGGTCTGACAACTAGTCATGAGGCAGCAGGAGGGAGAAGACTTGGTCATTTTCAGTGTACAACTGCCTGTATGCAATGAAACAGTATTGTAAAGGTAAAGGCTCTAATGTCTGATTGCCTGAGTTTAATTTCTGCCTCCACCACCTGCTAGCTGTATGGCCCTGGGCAAGTTGTTTAATTTTTTTTGTTCCCTCCCCTTTGGATCTGTAAAATAGGGTAATGACAGCAGCTATTTCCTATAATTGTCATGAGGTTGAAAGTGACTAGCACATAGTGTCAGTAAATGTTAGCTATTATTATTATCTGACCTGCCAATTTGACAAAAAAAAAAAAAAATTTCAAATCAGTTCCATCAGTAAGTGATAGGGAGATATCCTTGTTTTTCTTTCTTTCTTTTTTTTTTTTTTTTTTTTTTTTCAGTTTTAAAAACAGGATCCCACTATGTTGCCCAGGCTGGAGCATAGTGGTTCTTCACAGGCACGACTCCACCACTGATCAGTACAGGAGTTTCATCTCTTTTTGATAAAGAAGACTGAGGATCCCACACAGGTGCACACTGCTTTGTGCTATAGATGTACAACTAATAAATCCTTGTCAATACTAATTGTATTTTAAATGAATCCTAGCTGCCTAAACACATTGAGGGCAAATCTTTACATAGAGCTAATATTCTCCACCCATGTGCCATACTTTTTAGCTCTGTGCGTATTTATGCATGCTTCCTTTTAATAGTAACACTCAGGTATTTGTACTTACATGTACCAGGTACCAAATGAATTTCTCCATTTTCTAGTTAAGCACTGAGGCAGAAAGAAGTACATTTCTCTGGCCACACTACCAAGATTTGACTTCAAGTCTCTGTGATTTTAACCACCAACCAACACTCTTACCCTCAGCCTAGAATGCCCTCTCACCACAGAGCATAGTTCATTCCACATTGGACCTCCTCCATAAAGCTTTCCCAATGCCCCCAAGAGGAAATAACACCTCTGACCTTTGAACTACCAGTGCACTTTAGGCGAAGAGTTCCTAGCAGCTGAGGTCACTCTCTTGGTTATCGTCATGTGTGTACATGTCTTAGTATTCCCAATATCAATGTCTTCAAGGCAAGATCGAATCATCTTTATATTTGCCCATAACACTTGACAGTGCTTTGAAAATTGTCATCGATTATTTGTCCAAGAAACAAGCTTCCTCATTTTTCAGATTAGTTCAGAAAATTTAGGTCCTTTATATTTTGGCAGGAAAAACATGTTTTTTCAGTTCTAAGTCACTCATCAGTGGAGTTTCAGGTTAATATTTTCAAGTTACAGGATGAGGTGGAGGGATATAAGGAGATTCAGCCTATATCAGGACATATTTTCCTACAAGAACTCTTATAGGGAAAAGAAATAAGGTTGATTTTTGTGGCTTGTCAGCTCAAAATCATTCTCAGAAAATAAAAATCCTTGTGAAACCACCCATGGGCCTCTATATTATTAAATATTAGCAGAAGGAGTAATATTATAACACAGTTTCCAACTACTTAAATCTTTGGCATATACTCGTTTATTTTTTGCACAGAACTGCCTCATTTTAGAAGCTTCTTTTAGCTATAGTCTTATGTTTTTGATTCTAGCATGTCATACTTCAACATCAAATTTCTCTACTCCGCTGGCAAAGGCAGATATTTAAGGTTATTGTTGTGTTTAATTTAAGCTTTTTCCAATACTTAAATATGAATTTTTATTTGGTGTATGTGTATGTTCACCAAATGTGTGTTTATGTAAGTAGTTTTAATTAGAGAAAAATGACTGGAAAAATATTAGGAAAGATAAGGGGAAACTTATAAATGTAAATTTTAAAATGACTAGAATTTTCTCTCAAGTCTTAGAAGAGCTTCTAAAGCATCATCTCTCTTCTCCATAATAGAGAGAAATACAAAAATACTAGCTATGTAGGACCCATCACATATAGATAAATAACAATTCAGTTGCAGTGTGCCAGGATAGAAGGAAAAATTAATCATAGCAACAGTCTCTGTTGTCTTTGGAATGTGGTAGAGAAATTCTTTCAATTATTTTCCCAGGTTTCTCCTTTGACTGCTATTTTTTGGGCATTCATGAACAAAAAGACTTCAGAGAAAAATGCTGAGCTAACATGAGAAAAATGAGCACTCATGTGGACAATCTTAATATCACTTTGGTAGATTTTAACGATACACAATAATGATAAGAACAATAATGGTGGATAATCTTAGTGACAGCTGATATTTTTTTGATTGCTTAGGATCTACTAAATGTTGATGGGGAAATATTGATATCCAGTAGAGAATGGCATGTTGCTTTAACCTGCAGAGTGGCCTATTATTGCTATCATGGGAGAAGACATGTGTTATGTTCAAAGAGTGACTCTAAAGGGATTTGTCAAGCAGATGTTTCAAGAACAGTATAACAACTCATCTGCATAACTATGGCAGAAACGGTAACCTGTTACCTAATAAAGTCTCCATTTACAGGAGTCTTCTTTTCATTCTTTCACCTATTACCAAGAAAGAGAAACTCATTGCTAATCGCCAGGAGAAATACTAATTTTCTTGCCAACCTTTCCACAGCACCAACAGGCTTAGGGCAGTGAACCTGTAACAAGGTCCACAGGAGCTTCTAGGATTAGGGGCAGAAGATCCCACAATAAAGAATTGATGGAGACCACCAAAAAGGCAGCTAAAAGAACATTTTGCTGAAATTCATACATTGAAAGATGTCTGTTTCCTAATGTATGTCTTGAAAATAAAATAGTAACAACCATTTATTAAGAGTTTCATATGTCGGGAAATTAGCATATATTATTTCCTCGACTTCTTGACAAGCCCTGTAAAATAGGTATTATTATCCAACTTTGACCAAAAAAGATACTAGGGTTAGGTAATATCCCGAGGTCACATAGTTACTAGGTGACAGAGAGAGGATGAGAGCTCAGCCCATGTGCCCCTAGATGACATGCTCTTTCCCACTACATCAGAGGCCCTATACCCAAATTGATGGCTGGCCCCTCCATTCATTCGGGAGAGAAAGGAAGCATTTATTCTGATTCCAGCAAAGCAGGGAATTGGCCATGCTGCTGTAGAAAGCTGCATTTATATACCACTTTACCATTTTTAAAATTTCCACCCTCTAGGATCCATTTTATCTTATCTATTCCTCACAAGCACCTTGTGATTTGGTAGAGAGACTCTATTTAAAAATAAACTAGCCCAGAGAGGCCAGGCGAGGTGGCTCACTCCTGTAATTTCAGCACTTTGGGAGGCCAAAGCGGGTGGATCACTTGAGGCCAGGAGACCAGCCTGGCCAAGATGGGAAAACCCCGTCTCTACTAAAAATACAAAAATTAGCCGGGCATGGTGGCACACACCTGTAGTCCCAGCTACTCGGGAGGCTGAGGCAGGAGAATCACTTGAACCCAGGAGCCAGAGGTTGCAGTGGGCCAAGATCGCACCATTGCACTCCAGCCTGGCCACAGAGCGAGACTCTGTCTCAAAAAAAAAAAAAAAAAAGAGAGAGAAAAATTAGCCAGGTGTGGTGGTACATGCCTATAATCCCAGCTACTTGGGAGGCTGAGGCAGGAGAATCACTTGAACCCAGGAGGCACATGTTGCGGTGAGCCGAGATAGTGCCATTGCGCTCCAGCCTGGCCAACAGAGCGAGGCTCCATCTCCAAAAAAAAAAAAAGAAAAGAAAGAAAGAAACTAGCCCAGAGATATTAAGTGAGCTACCCAAAGTCACACAGATGACGGGCAGACTGATATAGTGGAAGAAGTCCTGCTGAGCTGGGAAAGACACTGTGCTAGGCAGAACTTACCCACACCAAGAGCTACCCCTGCACAAACCATCCCTTTTTCTAGCACTTCAGTCATTTTTATGTTTTAATTACAGAGGATTCTGAACTCAGATGGATTCTGTGTTTATGGTGGGAAGATTTAAGCTGTGAAACACAAGGCAAATCTTAGGGTGGTTGCCCCTTGCGGCAAGATGGAAGTTCAGCTTCACGCTTTCAACAACATGGCACTCGTTTGAGTGGAACACAGACTTTTATCCGATAAACAGCATTGAAAACACAAACAACGTGGGCTTGAGGTCATTTAAAACCTCACCAAAGGACTGATTCCAGTCTATCTGCAAGGAAAAGAAAGTTACTTTGTCATGGAAGAAAAGGAAACAAGGTGACAAGGAACCAGCATGTATGAGAGTCAGCTATGTGACAGGGACTGTGCACACAGCATCTCACTGAATCCTGAGAGCACTCTATGAAGGCAGAAATCATAAGCCCCACCCTTAGAAAAGGAAGTTGAAGCTCAGCATGGTTGATCATTTGATGGAAACCACATGGCGAGTGAGAGGCAGAGTCAGCCATGGACCCCAGGTCTGGCTGATTCTTCTTACTATGCTTAGCTGCCTCTCTGACTTATAAACATTATATTAAAATTCTTTCTAATGAGACTTTTACCTACTATATACCCACTTTTATATATTTTCTGATTAAATTCATTCTAAGTTCCATATAACCCCGAAAGAGATGTCTCTGAAAACTTTTTCTTGTTTTTTTCCCCTGACTCAATCACAGCAGGATCTGAAAACTTTTTAATTCAATCTGTATATTCACTTGTATTTATTTAGCTCATTCTAGGTGACAAGCACCGTGATATGTGCTGGAGATGCAACAGTAAACAAGCCAGGCACTGTTCTGCCTTCATAGACTATAACAAACTTCCTCTGTAAAGAATCAAGAAGTTAATTTGTATGCTTTTTAGGCTGTGGGGTCTCTGTTGCAAGTAAACTCTGCCATTGTAGCATAAAAGCATCTATAAGTAATACATAAATGAATGGGTGTGGATGCATTCCAATAAAACTTTACAAAAATAGGCACAGGAGTTTTCTGACCCCTGCTCTCTAGAGGAAGACTCAGAAAGGTAAGCAAGTAATTAGCAACACATCATGATAATTACTCTAATTGATAGTGAGCTCTGAGAATACATTGCAGGGACACCTAAGCCAGATTGGGAGAGATCAAGGATGGCTTCCAGGAAGAATTGGCATCCTCAAAGCAACCTGAAGGATGAGTAGGAATTAGCCAAACATAATATTCTGGTCCTCTTCCACTTATTGTATTTATGTTTTCCTTTAACTGCATTTCTCAGTAACAAATCTTTTAATCTTTAAATTCTTTAATCTATAAATAATTGAATCATTTGCTTGTCTCATTCCTTTTCATCAAAATAATTCAAGTCCTCTCCCCACCCTCCCACAACAAGTACATCAACTTTTTCCTTCAGTGTCAACTTCTAGATTTTACTCAATCCATCGACAGTCTTATAAACATCTGAACACAAATAAACTGAACTTTAACAGATAAATTTTATAGTGTGTAAATAATACTTCAAAAAGCTATTGGAAATAAATAAATAAAGCCAGCCTCCTGACTCCCATGAGTCCTCAAAGGACAACTGAACTTTGATGAAGCCAGTAGAGACCGGGTTCTTGAGAAACCCAACTTTATCTCAATCCCCAAAAATCCTCAAAGAATGTGAACTCATAGCCAAAAATCAAAAGTACACACAACAGCAAGGTATTATAAGAAAGAGCTTCAGAAATAACAAATAGCAAAGTCTGATCTGCAAAGACTTCAGGTATTTGAATAAGATACAAAAATATAAAATAATATATTTCATATTTTTACAGAAATAAAAGAGAAGATTAGGTGTATGAGCAAGAAACAAGACCATAAGAAAGACCAAGTGAATTTGAAAAAAAAAATAGAACTTGTAAAAATGCATTAATAAGTGGATTAAGAAGCACATTAAACATAACACAAAAAGAATTAAAATATATATAAGTATAGTTTGTCAATGTACAAATAAAAAATAAAGATTTTTAAAGAAAATATTTTTTAAAAGAATTAGTTATTTGGAAAAGACAGATTAAGTAACAGATTAATGCTGCCAAAGAGAGAATTAGAGAACTGGAAGAGAGATCTAAATAAATAATCATAAGGATTAATGCAGACATACAAGGAGCTAGAATATATGAACAACACATAAAATGTACTAGAAAGATATAATAAAGAGAATGTGGAAGAGGCACTATTTGAAGAGCTCAAGACTGAGATTTTCCAGAATAATTGGGTGACTACAAAACTTCAATCATGAAATTAAAAGCCCATTACCTAGCAAAGAATTCTTACTTGTACACTGTATAGTACTTGGCCAAGTTACAATGAGGGCATTTTCTACTGTTTTTAGAGGCAATCAGGTTATCAAGGAACTATGGCATTTACATAACATTATACTACTTGGGCTTCAAAAGCAGATAATATTATGAAAAACATTCTGTGCAGTTTGCATTTTCCTCATTCGCCAAATTCATAGGTTTCTTTCCAAATTACTTCACTGTTTTTAGCAAAAACTGAAACAGACTGGACTCTAGGTTTTAGGTAATGTTGAAATCCCTGGAGATCTTCAACGTCTGGTACAGTGTTAGACACAGTAGTGATTGCGTAAGAAAGGTTGTTGACTGACAACCAGCATGATCAGGTTAGCAACAATGGGAGATAAGGAAGTTTATTGAAAGTGACATCTGAAAGAAACCAACCTAAGAGTGTCTTTCCAGATCTTGAAATAAAATTGGATTTAGTAAATATCATTCTAATACAGACGTCCCCCGACCACCTTACAGGAAAAGCTCAGGTTGTAGTAAGAATAATCTTAGCTAACATTTATGAATCATTTACTATTACCAGGCACTGTGCTAAGTGTGTAATAAGGAGAAGAAAATAGGAGTAAGTTTAAATCCTATTCAACAAACTGTCTTTAGCCCTACATAACTGAAAACAATTTGCTTACATTCTCTAAATGCATTAGTGAATCCTACTGGTGCGTATCTGTTATTAGTTGTAATACCAAAAAGACTCACAGATAAATAAATAAGTAAATAAATAAAATTTTTTGGCCAGGTGCAGTGGCTTACACCAGTAATCCCAGCACTTTGGGAAGCTGAGGCGGGTAGATCATCTGCGGTCAGGAATTTGAGACCAGCCTGGCCAATATGGTGAAACCCATCTCTACTAAAAATATAAAAATTAGCCAGGCGTGGTGGTGGGCACCTGTAATCCCAGCTACCCGGGAGGCTGAGGTGGGAGAAATACTTGAACATGGGAGACGGAGGTTGCAGTGAGCTGAGATTGCGCCACTGCACTCCAGCCTGGGCAACGCAGCGAGACTCTGTCTCCTATTTTTACTTTAACAGAGAAGAGTAATCTCTCTCTCTCTGTCTCTCTGTCTCTGTCTCTCTCTCTCTCTCTCTGTCTCTCTCTCTCTCTCTCTCTATATATATATATACACACACACACACACACACACATATATATATATATATTTTTTTTTTTTTTTTTTTTTGAGGCAATCTCACTCTGTCTTCCAGGCTGAAGTGCAGTGGTACCATCATGGCTCACTGTAGCCTCAACTTCCTGGGCTCAAGCCATCCTCCCACCTCAGCCTCCTGAGCAGCTGGGACTACAAGCATGTGCCACCATGCTCGGCTAATTTTTGTTTATTGTTTGTAGAGATAAGTTCTTGCTATGTTGCCCAGGCTGGTCTTGAACTTCTGGGCTCAAGCAATCCTCCTGCCTTAACCTCCCAAAGTGTTGGGATTACAGGCATAAGCCACTGCATCCAGTTGATAATTTAAAAAAAAATTTTTTTTAATTGACAAAAAGGATGGGGTTGTTGAAATCCTTTTTCCTGAACACAGGAAGAAAATATATAAAACGAAATGAGACCGGGCACAGTGGTGCACGCCTGTAATCCCAGCACTTTGGGAGGAAGAGGTGGATGGATTCCAAGGCCAAGGTAGGTACACTCCAGCCTGGGCAACAAGAGCAAAACTTCATCTCAAAATAATAATAACAATAATACCCATGGAGGAATGGGTAAGAAAAATATTTCTTCATTTAGCCAATTTAGTCTGCTCCCTGCAGAAAGCTGTGAATCTACCAAATACAGCATAGTCTTGGCCTCAGGACAGTGAGTTTCAAACTTTAGGGTACCCCAACTTCACCAATAAGCTTATTAAAAATATAGATTCCTGAGCCCAACTGGAAGAATTCTGATGTAGCAGGTTTGGAATAAGGCCTAGAATCCTGCCTTTTTTTTTTTGCAGGTACCACAGATAATTGGGCAGGTGGTACAGTGTCCTCCTCCCAAAACTCTGTCTTACGACAGAGAGACACAAGCCTTCCCCTTTTCTATGGATCCTGAGAATTGGGAACAGTTCTAGGGCAACCACAGAGGTAATCTGATTTACAAGGGTTCAGTTTGGTCTGGATCCTCTGATCTGTAACTATATAGTTAGCACTGTGATTATCAGAGAGGCAGCAGTATTTCCAGGCATGATGTAAACTGCTATTTATTATAATGGCAGATTTAATAATTGATGCAAAAGTATGCATTAAAGAAATTATTTTCATATGTCTATCTATTACTTCCCTGTTTCACAAAGAAATTGCTCTCACCTTTTTATAGTTGTTATGGTAGTCGGCCATTTTCTTCTGGTTTTCTACTTCAGATTCAGCTTCGAGAATGAGAAGGCATAGTTTGGGCAAAATAGATGTTTGTAACATTTTTTATTAACTTGAAGAGTGGGTGATCAATATGTTTACCTATTGCATAGCAGCCAACTGGACACCAAAGCTTCTTTGAAGTGAAGCACCACATTGAGTGGCTAAAACCAGGGAGGTGGAGAGAATATGTAAACATCTTTGGTAAAATACAGTTAAATTTACTGTTACTTTGAAACAACCCTTTGAAGTACCCCTTAGCAACTGGTTCCTTAAGACAGAGATTATTGTAAGTGACAGATCCTAATTATTACGAAGACATGAGGTTTCATCATTTCTGTTTAATGTACGAACCACCTGCATTTGCTCTCATTCATTGAGTCAATCAGGAGGAGAAGACATGAAATATATTTAACATCTACTTATTAAAATGATGTTCCCCTGCCCACTGAATTTTATACAACAATGCTCACTCCAAAGAGTTAACTGTATTTCCCTTTTTTTCTGCAGAACTTTTTGATGACTTTGCAAACCAGTCAACAATTCAGCACAAAGACATCCGGAGTCACGCTGGCATGTTGTGACAGAATCGCACAATTACATGGGATCCATCCCATTCTGAAAATGCCCCGAACAGCAAACAGAACAGGTAAATGGAATCAAACGTCAGAGCCAGCACAGCCTGAGAGCGCCTTGAAACTCAGACTCCACAATCTATGTGGAAAGTGTCCTGCTGTGGCATGAAATAAATGAAACAGAAAATGATGGCAAGACTGCTAAGAACATCCTTTGCTTTGGTCTTCCTTGGCCTCTTTGGGGTGCTGGGGACAGCAACAATTTCATGCAGAAATGAAGAAGGGAAAGCTGTGGACTGGTAGGTAAATGAAATGGAAGGATTGCCGCATGCAAACAGCCTCAGTCTGGGAGTTGGCCTGGCTCACTGCGAAGTTCCTAAGGGAATATCCATTCTCTTTCCTCCCTTTACAAATAAAGGAAGTTAAAGTGTGCAAATGGCCCACATTCCCAAGCAAGGGTAGGCTTCTGAGTGAGGGAGTTTCCCCCTGAAGAAGAGCTGAGCAGCCCCTCTTGGGCCTGATTCACTGTTCTCAGCAGGGCAAGGCTGGTAGCCACAGAAGTGGGATTGAACTGGCGGCTTCTGGCAGCTGGCAGCTTCTTTTAATTACATCATGGTTTTTCCTAACAGAACATTTCCAACATCCTTTTAAAGACTGATAGAGTAAAGAAGCCAGATTATTTTTTTTTTCTGAAAATGGAGTATGTGCTTCTCCTTATGAGAAGGAGAAGGGGGATCTGGTCACACATAGCACTCTTTGCCTAACCTCGGTTTGTCTGGCAGCAGAGGCAGCTGATGCCATGAGTGGTAGGTAGGTCACTGGCCTGTTGTACAGTGTCAAAGACATTAAATGCTGTTTTACATTATAGTAATGAGTCCTCCTAAAGCTTTAGTTACTTTTTCACTCTTTAATTGGGATATTTAAGTTTGCCATAATGGTTGGTGTCAAGCTTTTTGTGTAAACTTCAGGCTAGAGAACACAGATATACTCAAGGCAGTAGTCAGTCTTACAGCAGTTACTGAGCTCAACAGAGCTCTGTGTGGAGTTTTGAAACTACAAATATGAACAAAACCTGGTTCCTACCCTCAAGGACCTCACAGTTATGTGGTAAGGGCATAGGTGGAACATAGGGGAACAGAGAGCCCAAAAAGCGTCTCTGAGGACGTAGTTTTTGATCTAAGTTTTAAGAACAATTATGAAGTAGCTGGAAAAAGAAGGGATGTGCAAGGGTATCTCAGGCCAATGAAGGAGCAATGAGGAGATAGAGAAGCAAGAGGCAACATGGAAATTTGGGAGTTGCAAGTAATTTAGTATTGCTGGAACTTCAGGAGAATACAGGAAGATGACCAGAGGTGAGGTTACAGAGGTAGGAACAGCCGGGGGTCTGTGTGCTGAGCTACAAGGTTTGAACTTGACATTGAAAGGGAGCTACTGGAGGACTTCAAGCAGGGGTGTGAATGGTGAGATTTGCACTTCAGGAAGCCCATTGGCAGTACTATGAGGGCTGGATTGATGGGGAGCAGCCTAGCATCACAGAGACCAGGAGCACTTTTGCAGCATTACAGGTAAGAAGAGGTGTGGACCTGAGTTAAAGAAGTGGTCATGGGACCGGGCGTGGTGGCTTACGCCTGTAATCCCAGCACTTTGGGAGGCCGAGGCAGGTGGATCACCTGAGGTTGGGAGTTCGAGACCAGCCTGACCAACATGGAGAAATCCCACCTCTACTAAAAATACAAAATTAGCCGGGTGTGGTGGCACATGCTTGTGATCCCAGCTACTCGGGAGGCTGAGGCAGGAGAATCACTTGAACCCCGGAGGCGGAGGTGTGGTGAGCCGACATTGTGCCATTGCACTCCAGCCTGGGCAACAACAGTGAAACTCTGTCTCAAAAACAAAAAAAAAAGAAGTGGTCATGGGAATAGAAAGGAGGACATGCTGAGAAGACTTGGTGATGGATGGGCTGCAGCAGGTAGGAGAAAGGGAGATGTTAAGAAATAATTTTAGGTTGGCCAGGCACGGTGGCTCACTCCTGTAATCCCAGCACCTTGGGAGGCCAAGGCAGGCAGATCACCTGAGGTCAGGAGTTCAAGACCAGCCTGACCAACATGGAGAAACCCCGTCTCTATTAAAAATACAAAATTAGCCAGGGGTGGTGGCGCATGCCTGTAATTCCAGCTACTTGGGAAGCTGAGGCTGGAGAATTGCTTGAACCTGGGAGTAGGAGGTTTCGGTGAACCAAGATCATGCCATTGCACTCCAGCCTAGGCAACAAGAGTGGGACTCCATCTCAAAAAATAAATAAATAAATAATTTTAGGTTTCTGTTTCTGTGACTGTGTGGGATGAGCAGATTTGGAGCAAAATATTATAAACTTGGTTTCAAAAATATGGAGTTGGGGGTTTCTGGGACATCTTTGTGTTTAGGTTTCTCTGGACCTCAGCAGAAAGGTCTGGGCTAGAAACAGATTGAGGACTCTTGAGTACGTAATTAGAAACAGTCACCCAGGAAAAATGTTTAAAAGTACTGGCTCTCAACTGGTGTGCCGCAGCACACTGATAGTTCACAAACCCTTCACTGGTGGGCCGCCAAATTGTGATTGATATAGAAAATCATTTTTGCCACAAGTGAACGGACATATTACTTAGCAATGTCTGTTAGAGAGAATATAAGCAACTTGCTGCCAAGCTGCTAACATTTATTGAGACAAGTAAGAAAAGGGACCATCAAGTCAGCACCAAAGAATAATTTCATGTTTCCTGCCACACGTGAGGACCTAACCCTGTAAGAAAGCATAAGCAGGGCAGGAAAGAGTTCACTTAAATAAAGTATACGACTGAAGGGGACCAAGTGAAGAGTGTGCAGCCTTTATGGGTTTGTGACACTGTTGTATGGTAATAGTGTATATATTATAATGTTTGGTGCACTGTGAGTGTTTAGGGGTTAATGGTGGGGTTCATGCTATTAGAAAGTATTTGGCCAGATCAGTGGCTCTCAACCGAGGGTAATTTTGCCCTCAGAGGACTTTTGATAATGTCTGGAGACAATTTTGATTGTCACAACTTGGCAGTGCTACTGGCATCTAATAGGTAGAGGGCAGGGATCCTACAATGCAGAGGACAGCTCCCACAACAAAGAACGATCTGGCCGAAAACGTGACTAGAGCACATTGAGAAACGCTGAGCTAGGTAATGCAATAATGCCTTAATGCTTCTTGGCTGAGCTACCTCTCCTCCCTGTGAGATATCCAAGGGAGATATACAAATGGAAAACAATAGTAAAGGAAGGAAAGGGCCTACTTAATTGCTTGGTTTTAGCCCTGAATCATCAAAGCAGAGTATTCTGATAAACTGAGCTGAAGAATGCAGTTTAGGACAGGGGCTGAAAGTATCTTCCACCTCTCCTGAAGCCCAAACCCAAATCTCATACCCAGTCAGCCAACTGCATGGTCTGGGCCTTGGCCTTCTCTCCACTGTAGCCACATGGATCACGGAAGCAACAGAAAGAGCCACTCTCAACGTATATGGACTTCCACTTCAGGGACTCCACCCACCAGTATAACCAAGGTCTTAGAACATATCCAATCAGATTTTTATTTTCTTCTCTGGGGAGGAGCAAAGATAAGGGTGAAGAAAGAGACAGAGAGCTGGAGCAAATCCCTTTCCCTAGAGGCCTTCCGTGAAACATAAGTGAGAGATATATTAAAGTGTGTAACACAGTTACTGCCACAGGAAAGCAGTCAATAAATGTTAGTAATTCATAATTATTTTATCTGTTAGGTTTACTTTTTATAAGCTACCTAAAAGACAAAACAAGGAAAGTGGAGAGACTGGGTTAGAGTACCTGTACCTAGACTCTACAACTAGAAGCTGGAGGAAGAGTGAGCAACTAATGAATACCACCAAGAGTGTTTTGGGAAGGACATTACAACAGCTATATGAAGCATATGTCTCTAAGGTATGTTATATAGTTAATTGTTCACTTGAATAATATAAAATGCATAAAACTGAGTCCAAAGCCTTCACCAGAGTTTTCTGTTCACCTACCCAACTCCTAATCCTAGCACCTTGAGGTAAGCTAGCTCAGAACCAGCTCAAGACAACTATCTGAGTCAATCTGACATGAAACATGTCATCGTACTCCACAGCAATGCCAAATTTACATGGCACCACGTCCAGTGGTATCACTAGGCAAGGTGTGAATTGTATACTGAAGTCTTCCTGCTGCCAAAATGTCTGTCAGTTTGCTTATTCATCTAATAGAAATAGGGAGAGGAGCCTCTGCTGCTGCAGGGCAATACAGATCTGTGATTAACATGCTATGAGTTATGGATTGTTTATGTCATGGCGTTATCAGTGGTGGTGAGCTCAGTAAAGGGTTCTACTTGATCTTCCTTTTAATTAATTGTTTTCAAAATGATATGTTGAAAACTAGGACTCTAGTTCAAGGCCCTAGAACTAACTTGCCTGGGTGGAGATTATCCCTGCTATATCTGGACTTTATCAGGCAATGAGCTAACCAGCCAAAGAGATACAGGTAAATAGACCTGCTGGCTTAATGTGGGCATGCTCCCAATATCCCAGGCACCATCTGTTGCTTAGTTTCAAGATACTACTTTCCAACCCGGGGTGACAAGTAAAATCAAGCCATGATTAACATTCAATTATACTCATGTATGCATTTCCTAACAATAACTTATAGACAAGTAAATACATAACATGACTGTGTTCCTATAATATGCTAGACCGTATGGTGGGCCTTCACATATGTCAAGTAATTTAATGCCCACAATAATACCTTTTTAGCCTCTAGCACTGCACATGTGTATCTGAGTATTTACTCAAAATACACAGGGAACTGACATGGTGTGTGGTAATATTCATGTTATTTACCTGCCATTAAGACTAGCCTTCAGAGTCAAGTTACAAAGTTAAAACTTATCTGTAGGCTATTTGAGAACATGTGACGTGCCAAGCACTTTTCTAGATGCTTTTCAAAATTATTTTGTCTCAACAACCCTGCTTTGAATAAACAGACGACAGCTGACCCTGAACCATGCTGGGGTAGGGGTGCCGGTCCTCATGTAGTCAACAATTTATATATAACTTTTGACGTCCTAAAAATTTATCTACTAACAGCTTACTGTTTGACTGGATGCCTTACTGATAACATCAATAGTCGAATAATGTGTATTTTTTATGTTATATATCTTATATACTGTATTCTTAACAATAAAGTAAGCTAGAGAAAGGAAAATGTTATGAAGAAAATCATTAAGGAAGAGAGAATATATTTACTCTTCATTAAGTGGAAATGGATCATCATAAGTGTCTTCATCCTTGTCATCTTCCTGTTGAGTCAGCTGAGCAGAACGAAGAAGGGGAAGGGCTGGTCTTGCTATCTCGGGGGTGGCAGAGACGGAAGAGGTAGGGAAGGTGGAAGGGGAAGCAAGAGAGGCAGGCACACTCAGTGTAACTTTCATATGAAAAAATAAAAAGACTTCTATGTATTTGCGTTTTCATTTCTCCAAAAACGTTTCTATGCAGTAGTAATCTTTTTTTCACCATTTGCTTTAGTTTCAGTGCCTGTATCACAGATGGGTTCATGTTGTAAAAGAAGTTAAAAGCAGTCTTTTTATTTTTTTCTTTTGAGATAGGATCTCCTTTGACCCCCAGGCTGCAGTGCAGTGGCACGGGCTGGTCTCAAATTCCTGGACTCAAGCAATCCACCCACATTGGCCTCCCGAAGTGCTGGGATTATAAGTATGAGACACTGCACCCGGCCTAAAAGTAGTCTTGAATGATCAGAATGCTTCTAACAGATTGTCTAATGTTGATTTGTGTTCTTGCACCACCTCTTCTATGTCTTCTTGCTCATCATCTGGCCCTGGTTCCATTGAGTCATGCTCTGTTAATTTCTCTAGTGTGGTGTCTATTAGCTTTTGAATTTCTCCAAGAATCGTATCTTGAAACCCATCACCCCCAACCTTTCTTGCCATATCCACAATCACTTTCATGACTTTCTTGATTGACTCTGTCATACATCCTGTGAAGTCATGCACAACATCTGGACACAGTTTTTTCCAGCAGGAATGTATTGGTTTGGGCTTGATGGCTTTCATGGCTTTTCCTATAACAGAAATGGCATCTTCAATGCTGTAATCCTCTCCTATGTTCTGTCATGTGTTCCATAGCACTGACAATCCTTTCCAGAGAGCACCATATGTAATGAGCCTTAAAAGTCCTTATGAACCTGATTTAGAGGCTGAATCAGAGACATTATGTTTGGGGGCAGGTGGACAACTTTGACACCTTTGGTGTTAAACTCATGGGATTTTTAGTGCCCAGTGGCACTATCCAATACCAAAAGAACTTTAAAAGGCAGTTCCTTACTGGCAAGGTACCTTCTGACTTTAGAGACAAAGCATCAATGGAACCAATTCAGTAAAAGGGTTCTTGTTGCCCAGGTCTTCTTCTTGTACAACTGGCAGCTGGTATATATCTTTTCCCTTCAAGGCTCAAGAGTTAGCAGCTTTATAGATAGGTGTAGTCCTGATTATCAACCCAACTGCATTTGCACAAAACAGTAGAGTTAATCTGTCCCTTCCTGCCTTAAATCCTGATGCTTGCTTCTCTTCCTTACCAATAAATGTCCTTTGTGGTACTTTTTCCAGAAGAAGGACTTTTCATCTGCATTAAAAACCTGCTCAGGAAGAAATTCTTTCTCCTCAATGATGTTATTGATAGCATCTGGGAATTCATCTGCTGCCTCTTGGTCAGTGAAAGCTATTTCTCCTGTTATCTTAATTTTTTTTCAGGCCAAACCTCTTTCTAAAATTGTCAAACCATCCTTTGCTTGTATTAAATTCTCCAGCTTTAGATGATCTACCTTCCTCCTGCTTTGTCATATAGTGACTTCACTTTTTCTCAAATCATATTAGAGTCTATGGTATTCCTTTCTTATAGCAATCCTGCACCCATAAAAAAGCTGCATTTTAATTTTAAGTATGAGCTATAAAAGTATTTTGTAAAAAGTGCAAGGTTTTCATACCTGCTGGCATAGTTGCAGTGAGGGCTTCACAAATTTCGTTTCCTTTTTTCACAATGGCCCTTATGCTGGATTCACTTATCTTGAAATGGCAGGCAACTGAAGCTGCAGACCTCAATCCGCAGAACTTATCAAGCAATTCAACATATTCTTGTAATGTCATGACTTGTCTTTGCTTTTTAGAAGCATTTCCAGCACCAGTAGTGGCACTCAGTATAGGTCCTATGGTTTTATTCAAGGTTTCTGATATTGTCCCAAACATGATGAAAAATACGCAAGAACTGTGAGAGATCACTTTTGACTACAGTATGCAATTTACTGGAGAGAACTGCTCGTGTGGAGGTTGTTAGTGTCATGTGGCATTTTCAGCAGATATTCACAAGACTTGAGCTCACCTCAATGGTGACAAGAGGTGGCTATCAAATTATTACAGTAGTACAGTATTACTCCAGTTAATTTAATGCAGTTATGACTTAATACTGCATATTTATGTTTGTTTATATTTCTTGACTGTGAATGGTACCGTGTTTGGTCTGTGTTTGTGTATGTAAATTTTGATAAATTTTAACTTTTTATAATAGATTTGTGCATATTTTAGGGCAGCAAATGATAAAATAGACTAGTATCTGCATATGTTGTATACATTCATGATGTATCTCACTGTTTCTTAATTTTTAAAAATATTTCTAGGCTATGTGGTTCATCTGTGAGTTTTTTTTTTCAAATTGTCAAAAATCCCCCCTAAATTGTCCAACATATGTTTTTAAAAGCCTGCATACAAATAGACCCATGCAGTTCAAACCCAAGGGCCAACCATATTATATAAAATGAAAACTGCCCGCAGCTGCTTCTGCTTTCCAGGTTGGGGATGGGGACCAGAAGCATATCTATTAGTGGGAAAATAATGTCTACATTGTTCCCTTCCCCATCAATGAGACTGCTGTGGGAGGAAGAAGGAAAGAGCAACATTGTAAAGCCTCTGTTACTTGCCTTAGCTGGAGTAGACAGGCCTTCGCTTGGCCAATACAATAATGATCTTTGGAGGTGCAAAGGTAGCCCCACACCCTAGCAGGGAGACACAGTTAAACTGCTCTGCTAAAAAAAAAAAAGGGATGGAAGGAAGCCAGGGATTAAAAAGCATAAGAAACATGGAGAGAGACTGGGATAAGGCCTTATGGTGATGTAAAACCATTCAATATTTCTTACCCTTAGTAAAACCTGCCACATGCAATGTCTTGAGTGATAGGTTCTGGGGGGAAAATGACAGTAAAGGGACTGATTTCTATGCTTGATTGGCACAGAGCCAAAAGAAGGGAGCAACAGCAGTTTGATATCCAGGTATGACTCAGTGTTCTTTGGAAGCTGGAATTATGTGCCAGAAATGACTGTGAGAATATTACTCCTCCACCCCTTGACCTGGAGTTGAACCTCTGACAGAGCGTGAAATGCAAGATTAGACCAACTGGTTTTAAATCTCAAATGTGAAGGTGACCAAGGCCAATAGCTGGGTTACATTTGGAATTGTTTCCCTTCTCTTGCATTTACAAATAAGAATCTTCCATGTACCTTCATAAACATTTATCAAACTATATTGCCTATACTTGTCTGACTATATTTTCTGCTAGGCAGGGGGCAGAGACTGTACCCCTCTCGTTCAACACTCAATATGACTATTGTTCAAAACAATACAGAACATAGGTGTTAAAGGAATAAAGCTGTTCAAAGGCACACGCCTACATCTACCTACTCTTAAGTCCATGATCTTTTCCCTTTATCAATAGCCTCTCCTCCAACTAAGGCTACAATCCACTTAACTTCAGCTGGTAGTTACACTCAGAATAATAAACTTCATTTATCATAAAGAATAAATTCCTTACTGGATCATCCCAGAATTCCTCCATGTTGTACCCCAAAGGCACACAAATGGCCTCCTTACCACATTCAGTGCAGGCTCATAGAGTAACTAACTCTTCAGAGTTCTCCAGATGATGATATGAATGCCATTCAGTAGCTATGATCAATTATGGAAAATGAAGGTAAGAAAACAGCTTATTTTTCAGGGTATTCCTAAACACAGTAGACAAGAATGCAGCAACAGACTATGTCGTGCATTTTTCAAAAAAAAATTTTTATTACATCAAATAAGCAACTATGAGAGGCTTCTTTATTGACTTTGTTTTCTAAGAAAAAAGCAAGGGCCTTTTTTAAGGACATAGGTTATCCTTTCCTGCTTTTAATTATGTCACTGAGATTTTTTAAAATATTGACATTATTGGCTTCAATAAAAGTCGTATCATCACACAAATTAAATGGAACCACCTAAAACAAATATTAGCAAGTTTCTAAAACATGAAAAATAGATATGATCGAAATAATAGCTTTATTTTGGCTCTAAGATTTGGCTGTTTGAAAATTGACTCATATTTGGCCTTACCAGAGGAAACCCAATATCACACAGTAAATTTCACCACATTTTTAAGCAGGAAAATATCAAGTTGGAAAGGTGAAGTGACACTGAAAAATGGATTGCAGAAAAATCCTCCCATAACAGGAGGAAGGGAGAGCAGATAATGAGGAATCCTGATTAAACACAAAGCTACTACCCAGCAGTGAAGTGAAGCACAAAGTGGGCAGAGGAAATCAGATCCTGACAGCCGGTTCTGCACTGTGCCTATAATATCAATGGAAAAAACCTTAGATGTAATCCTTGGTTGGTTGTTCCTACTTCATTTCCTGAACAAATAATTCAGTACTCCTTTATTATACACTGGTTGCTTAATCAGAAATTTGGTTCCAAAACAACCAAGAGAAATAGGAACATTGCCCTCAAACACAGATCACAATGCATAGGGCTCCTGTCACATGAGTAAAAATCATGCATAGTTAAAAATGGACTCCCTTTTCCCTGTCTTACATGTCACAGGCTTCATATTGATGGGGAAGCTGCCTATTAGGGGAATAGATGACTTCTCATGTGTATTAATGAAAGCAATGTATTGTAGGCTGGGTAGCTGGTAGAAATGTTGTGAGAGTTTGTAAGTGGAAGATTTACACCATTCTGACCCTAGTATATTCTTGCAGAGTAACAACACAGCCTATCTAATATACAATGATGGAGTCCCTAAATCTGTGAATTGCAGCAGGAAGTATGGACACACCAAAGGTATGACAAAGATTCTTGGTTTCTCTTTCCTATTGGAAATCAACATTTTCTTAAATACTTCATCTTGAATATCCTTATATTCATACTAAATAGATAGCTTTTCTTCTTAATAGTTTATTCGAGTTATTGAAATGTATGACTTCTGTATCACTGGTTATAATATAATTATATGATTTGACTTGGCATTCTCATTTTTAGAAATCTCATTTTATTTCTTAATACATTTTAAAATATTTGCTTTGCAGCAGGAATCCAGGCACTGACACTGTGGACACACACACTAGCAATTATATATATATATATATATATATATATATATGCACATTAATATGTATATATGTATATGTGCATGTAGTATATATGCACAAACACATTTTAGTCAGATTTATTGATATAATTTATATACAGTAAAATGAACTCTTCTTAACATACAGTTCCCTTGGAAATATACATTTTTGAAAAAAAGTATTTTAAATAGTTTTTTATATTAATTTTTATCATGTTGTTTACATTATCACATATAGTAATTTTTATTATACTTTTACAATTTTTCTATTTCTAAACTTTGCACACATGTTTGTGAACCACAGAAAAATTCAAAATATAGGTAAACAAAAAAAACTATAATCATAATGCCCATTAGATAAACCATATTTAATCCTTTCTACTTTTTCTAAAATATATATTTTAAAACATTTTTACAAAACTACTGTAATGACTATTTTTCAACCTTTTTTCAATTTAATATCTCATACATAACTCTCTATGGCAACAAGTATTCAGAAGGTTCCAAATTCAAATGCCTTCAGGGAGCAGGCAAATGATGTCAGCAAGTGAAAGGAGGAAGTTACCATTCAACTTGCCTGATACGGACACAATTTTCCAGGAGATGTTGAAAATTAATATTTGTGGAAAATCTTCCTAGTTTTTAAATGTTGGCACTAAGTTCAAAGTTTAAAAAATACTCTGCAAGCCCAATAAAATGTATTCATAGGCTGGATTTGGCTCATGGATGTCAGTTTGCAGCCTCTGATTTAGAATATAGTTTGTAATGCGACAAAGGTCATGAATTTTGAAAGCTTTTTATTTAGCAAAGTAGCTCTCCTGAATGCCCTATTTACTGGGAACCCAACAATTTTCATAACATGCTACATTCTTCAACCTCTCCTCCAACAATCTCCTACACCATTCCTGATCTACCCTGCTAGCTGCCACAAGGGTTTTGTGAAATGGCTGTAAAGGAGTAGGGTGCAACATGAAGTGGAGGGGTTCTCTTGGCCAACAGATACCTTAATATCCTATGGCATTCTGATACTGAGAACACACACCCACCAGGAGGCTAGGATTCCAGCAAATTGGCACACTCATCTGCACAGAGGAGAACTCTTGAAGGTTATCCAGTTCTGTTACACAACAGAACTTTCAATATTTTCCACCTGGACACAGGTATTGATTCTATTTCCACCCAAAGAACAACACTACGCTTTCTTAAAATAGGCTCTTTGAAAAGAAAATAACTAGAAGACATTTGGTTTTTAATCTAACAATTAGGCAAACATGAGTGAATCTTATGTTTGCATAGTCATATGCAAACTGGAAAGTCTAGCTATCATACCAAACTTACCCTGATAAATTTCTAAACACAAAAATAGTCAGGCGTCTGTTTTACAAAGTTCGTTTTGCCATGCCACAAAGTGATAAACATCTTTCTATTTGCTTCCCTATTGGCTTTCATATTATTTATTTTGCTCTAGAGATTTTTACAAACGTAATTAACTAGGATGCTTTAGCACAGCCTCCTTTTTTTCTCTTTGCTTCTTTTATTGGGCTTGTAGAAATGGTGACTCTTCTGCCAATAAATGGGCAGCAGCTTTTTATAACAAATTATTGTGAGTACATTTCTTTATGTGATATTTTCTCTTTCAACTCTGTTTTTCAGTCGGCTTTTGAAAACAGCCTAGCTGCTTAGCAGCGAAGACACTATCTAAATCTTGCTAGGTGACTGTACAGTTTAACAAGGTCAAATTCCAATTTAGCAAATTTGCATTCTGCCAAAACAAATTTTCCATGTGATTTCAACATGAAATTCCTCTTAACTCTTCACAGGTTGGCTACCTTGGTTCCCTTTTTGTGGTGGCTTTTTATCAGTAATCAGGCAATGTGGTATGTGCCAGAATTGTATTTGAAATCTTTGAAAAATAAGCATGATCCTTGTGATTATTAGCCTAATAAAACACTACTCTGAAGCATAAATGGGCTTAAATGTTGCCACTGTGAACCCTATTTTAAAAGAAGCTTTGTTTTTCTGATTTATCTTTGTTAAATTTATCTTTGGTAGGTTTACTGCTGTGGAACAGAGTTCAAGGGTTCTGGCTGATTCATTCCATCCCTCAGTTTCCGCCAATTCCGGAAGAAGGCTATGATTATCCACCCACAGGGAGACGAAATGGACAAAGTGGCATCTGCATAACTTTCAAGTACAACCAGTATGAGGCAATAGGTAAAACTAAAGTATGTGAGGAAAAAAACAGATAACTATGTTGAAGAAAGGATTTGGAAATATATTCATAAATGTGTCACTTCGTTTATTGATCTATTCATAGACCCTCTGATACCTAGATTCTAATGCTGGCTTTGCCATAGTGAGGTCTTGGGCAGGCTCACTTACTGGGCTTTGGCTCTTAATCTACCAGTGCAGTTGTTGAACTTGATCAGGGCAGTAGTTTCAAATGTATTCAGGGGCCTGGTAGAGAACATATATGAGTGAAACAGACAGATGTTACATGGGAAGTGAGGATAGTGACAAACTGGGGTGCTGACCCTTGTCTAGCTTCCCTTAAAGCCTCAGCTCCATTGTATTGTGGCTCTACAGGAATGCAAGCCTAATGATTACAAATCTTCATATTTCTCATGAAGTACCAGAAACCTAGAGGGGGTGTGTGTGTGTGTGTGTGTGTGTGTGTGTGTGTGTGTGTCAGAGAGAGAGAGAGAAACTGATTTCTAAATATGAGCTCAATCTTAATTTTTTTTGAAGTTTTCCAGGCCACATGTTCCTTGTAGGCCACCAACATGACACCTCTGAGCCACATAATCTTCCTTTAAGATTTCAAGCTCAGCCAAAAATACTTAGATTTGGCAAACTGTGGTGGGAAAGGAGAAGTAGGGACAGGTTGGTAGCTAAATAGTAGTGAAAAGCAACTTGCCTATAGATACAGGAAGTTTAGAAAATGTTTCTCATCAAATTTCCATCTTATGGCAAGGATCACTGAGCTCTTCATCCAAGTCAAGCTCTAGTCTCACTAGTTGAAATCATATAATGATGCTGAAAATCACAGAGATTAGGCATGCACACTGAGGAGCTGATTATTCTTAAAGCTGTTTGATTGGTACATGGAATTCTCGACTTTTGTGTATGTATATGTACATTTAGAAGAAAAAATATATGGTCTCCAAGGCCAGATTACCTGGGTTTGAATATCAATTTCATCAATTACAAACTTTATAATCTTGGGCATGTAATGTAAATTCTCAGTTAATTCATCCATAAAGTAAAGATAATGATAACAACAGAATTTACCTGATAATATGGTTGCTTTGAGGATTAAATGAGTAAACCCATGTAAAACTTGTAGGACCATGTCTGGAAACTAGGAAATGCTTAACAGGTGTCAGTTATATTAACAAAAAGTTATTTGAAGGCTATTGGTTTAAAGAAATAAATGCCTTTGTTTTTGTGTTGTTTTGTGTTTTAATCCACAATAAGATCTATAATATCAGCAAGCATTTCCATTTGTGTCTTAATTCTCAACTTTTCTTTACTGTTTCTTGATTCAGATTCTCAGCTCTTGGTCTGCAACCCAAACATCTATAGCTGTTCCATCCCGGCCACCTTTCACCAGGAGCTCATTCACATGCCCCAGCTGTGCACCAGGGCCAGCTCATCAGAGATTCCTGGCAGGCTCCTCACCACACTTCAGTCAGCCCAGGGACAAAAATTCCTCCATTTTGCAAAGTCTGATTCTTTTCTTGACGGTATGAAAGACCACCATCAAACAACATGCTATATAATTCTGCTGCTGAACTCAGTAGGGATAGCTTAGAGAAATATTCTGAGTATCAGGGAAAGAGAGATGAAAAAAGGGAGCAAAGAGAAAAGGAAAAAGGAAAGTCAAGGATCAGTTCAAACAGTAGCCTGCTATACTTGAATAGCCAGGTTGCTGAGTCAACCACAAAAGTATCTCATAGCCATCCAGCCAGGAGCCAGTGAAAACTCAGTCTCCAGCCTCTGCTTGGCATGGGGCCATAGTCATCTCCATTTCTTCTATTCCCTGAGCAGTTATTTTAAGCCTTCCTTACTCTCAAGTCCTTTACACTACTCTGACCCCTCACTCATAGCTTCCTTTTCTCCTTCATCAATAGAACAATGATCGCTAGGGAGAAACCACTTCAATATGGCCCCTCACCCCTTCAACAATCTTATCTGTTCTCCTTCCTTTTTGCAGGGTAATCCCCCACCCCCAAAGAAGTGATGAACCCCCCATGCTCTGAAACCTATCTCAGTCTCAGCATACCTTGATTTGTCCACCTGATCTGTTCTCTCTGTTCTGTTTCAGCTCTCCCACTCCCCAGGCTCCTTCCTCATAACATACAAACATGCCTAAAAACCCTCCCTCAATTCTAAAGCATCTATAGGTCTATTTTTCCTTTTCTTTCAGATTTATTTGTTTTAAACTCATCAGGGCCTTCACTTGCTCAATGTTCCTTCACTGCAGTCTTGCTTCTGTCTGTAGACACTCGAATCTTTCCCCAGTCACCAGTGACTGTCTTAGTCTTCCTTGATTAATTGCTCACTGTCTTCCTTGATTAATTGCTTCCTTCCTTTATACATTGAATAAAATGTACTGAAAGACTACTACTAGCCAAGCCCTGTGTTAGGCACTAGAGATCTCAAACTTGACAGGACAGAGATAGTCTCTGCAGAATGTGGCACTGTTGAAATCATTTCCTTTTTGAAATTCTCACCTTCACTGATTTTGGGGAATACGCAGTCCCCTGGTCTTCCTCCCACTTCTAAATTTCTTCTGCTGGGTCCTCTTCCTCTGACTACTCTTTAGGTGACTGGGTTGCCATGTACCCCCCACCCTTCCTTATTTCATTCTACATACCCATGCTGGGCAATTCCAGCAAGCCTGCCAATGATTCTCAAGTCTTGATCTCTACCCCAGACCTCTATACTGTCTGATGTATTTAACAGCAAGTGAGACATTTCTACTTGAAGGTGGTACAGCCACACCAAGTTCAACATGCCAAACTCACTGCATCATCATCCCCTACAAACCTACTTTTTCTTGCATTCTGCATAGTCATCCAGTCACTCCCCATCTCTTCTTCTTCTCACCCCTCTATCAAACTATCAAATTCAGTCAGTTCCAGATCCTTAATAACACTCACATTTATTGTATCTTCCCCAAACTCTTTGCCACTGCCATGGGTCACACCTGTGTTTATTGACACAGTTATTGTGACAGCTTTATGTTTTTCCTTTCTTCTTTCTAACCCGTCCTTCCCAAACCTGCCCATTGCCTCTCAACTGACATTTATGATCATAAACTGATATTTATTATCATAAACCAGTTTCTATTAATTCTTTACTAACATTCCTTTAAAAACTCCCCATTGATTTCAGGAAAATCCAAACATTTTGGCATGATTTACAAAGTTCCCTAGAAACTGGCCCTGATTCCTTCTCTAGTCTAATTTTTTCCAAAGGTTTTTCCAGGACAAAGACATATATTGCTTCATTCGTTTTATAGAACAGAAGATGTTTGCAAACACCAACATCATCATAGTAATGATGATAATAACTTTCATTTACACATCACTTCAGCATTTACAAAATGTTTTCTCATCCACTATCTCAATTATATTGTTATTATTGTGCTTGTGACATCCACATATCAGGGGTGAATGATGATTTCCATTCCAGAGTATATTTTCAGAGACTAATCTAAGTGTAAATACCAACCTCACTATCTTTCTCCTCCTAAACCCTAGACATCTTTGCAGCCTGGATGGCTCAACGGCTGAAGACACACTTGTTAACAGAAACCTGGCAGCGAAAAAGACAAGAGCTTCCCTCAAATTGCTCCCTTCCTTACCATGTCTACAATATCAAAGCAATTAAGTTATCACGACACTCTTATTTCAGTTCTTATCAGGATCATGCCAAGTGGTGTATTTCCCAAAAGGGCACCAAAAATCACTGGACATGTATTGGAGACCTAAATCGGAGTCCACACCAAGCCTTCAGAAGTGGAGGATTCATTTGTACCCAGAACTGGCATATTTACCAAGCATTTCAAGGATTAGTATTATATTATGAAAGCTGTAACTAAACTTGGTGAAAGGACATATGTGCTATCATTGAAAACCTTAATAATGGGTCTTCTTCCATTATACCTTCTTTATATTTTAAAAGCCTATGAATATACTCATAACCTGCATATCACAAAATAAAATACTTTTCTCTCATGTTTACCATTTAATCTTCTATTTAATGGTAATTTATTTACTTTACACTATATATCATAAACTATTATACACAACTGAGAACAGAGGAAATAAAAAGAAAAATATTTTTCCACATTAGTCAACTCCAGTTGTTTATAGATTGACTGGCCACCTAGTAGACTAAATTTCATCTCCTTCACAAAGACTTCCCTGACTCTCTTCTCCACCCTTTTTTGAAGAAAAACAAATAACTCTCTCTGCATATTCTTCCATACTATTTGATCATATTGCTCCTAAAGTTCTTTCTCACTGGTTTATGGTTAAGGCTCATTTGTCATTCCTTCAGCTGCTACTTATTAATTGGATGATCTTGAGCCATTCACTTGGATTCTCTGAACTTTGTTTGTTCTCATCTATGAAAGGGAGATAATAGCTAGGTATATTCAAACATCTAGCCCAGAGCCCGGCACATAGATGACACTTAAAAATACTAGTGGAATTCGAGTTTGCATTCCAGCAAAAAAAAAAAAAAAAAAAAGACAAAAGAAGTTTCAGAAATGAGTAATATTTTACAAGAAAAATATTAAAGTCACATTAGGAGAAAAAAACTCCATAGTACAACTCATCAACTTGAGGGAAATAAGGAAGTGTAAAATAATGAAACCAGAATCAAATGCAATAGTCTTTTTTTTTTTTTTTTTTTTTTTTTAAATAATAGAGATAAAGTCTTGCTTTGTTGCCCAGGCTGGTCTTGAACTGGGCTCAAGCAATCCTCCCATGTTGGCTTCCCAAAGTGCTGGGATTACAGGAATCAGCCACTGCACCCAGCCAAATGCAATAATCTTAATTTCAATGTGTTTCTTTTTCTGGCATTCTTATTACTAAATGTAACTAGTATATAAATGGATAATAATAAACTTGTGTTAAGTACTAATTGTTTAATAACATTTGACATATGTGTTGTTCACAATTTCAAGCAGCTTACAACCTAGATAAAGTAATTACAACAATAATTAAAGCTAGCACTTACTGAACACTTACTATGTAATAAGTATTCAACTCATATTAATTCAGGATTAATTACTTTTTTAAATTTTTTCTCTGAGATGGAGTCTCGCTCTGTCGCCCAGGCTGGAGTGCAGTGGCGCGATCTCGGCTCACTGGAAGCTCCACCTCCCGGGTTCACGCCATTCTCCTGCCTCAGCCTCCTGAGTAGCTGGGACTACAGGCGCCCGCCACCACGCCCGGCTAGTTTTTTGTATTTTTGGTAGAGACGGGGTTTCACTGTATTAGCCAGGATGGTCTCGATCTCCTGACTTCGTGATCCGCCCGCCTCGGCCTCCCAAAGTGTTGGGATTACAGGCGTAAGCCACCGCACCCGGCTGATTAATTACATTTTTCTTTAATCTTCATAACAATTATATGTAGTAGGAACTGTTATTATCCCCATTTTACTGACAAGGAAACTAAGGCCTACATAGTTTTAGTAACTTGCCTAGTATCATAGAGGTCCATCTTACCTCTGAGGCTATCGATCTTGATATCTCAATACCAATCAAAATTCATGGCACTAGTTCAATGACGAACAGAAAAAACTAACTTTGTTTCCTGTCAGGAGCAAGCATAAACTATGTTGTATGCTATCTAGCTAACTAACATGCTTGCAAATATAAAGAGGCCTGAAAAAAATTATTTGGCCTCTGAGAGAGTATCTGAGGCCAAAAAAGCATAAGTAATCCAAATAACATAAAAGAAAAATTTAAAGTACAAGATCCTGACTTTAAAAGTAAAGAGGGCCAAAACTCGATCCAATGGTAAAGAGAGAGATTAATGAAAAGGAGAAAAAAAGCAAAAGTGAAGAAATTCTATTGGACTAAAAATACATAATAGGTAGGAGCCTTCTCCCCTGAATCTGAAGGAGAGGAGAAGCAAAATTAGATTCACATAATTAAGAGTGTAGGAATGTAACAAAGAAAAAGAACATGCTGGCCCACTGGAGACACACATTACGGATGTGATTCCTGCTGAAGGGGAAATGGAAAGTGGCCAGACCCTCCTTGAGGAAGAAAAAAATGCTGGAAAGGAATTGAACAGTCCTGGTAGTTCAAGAATACCTAATACTTACCGTGGGAGGGGTGTTGGTATATCTTGGTGATGGTAATTCCTTGTTGTAGAACCTAAAGACAACCACAATAAACCAAAGAGGGCTAATCTTTCTCAGGCATATACCCAGGACTGCTACCCAGTCATGCTGATACTTGCAGGGAGACTGAAGAAGTTATCTTTGGGAATAATATCATTGGAGGGAAACTGATACATTTTAGAAAATAGGGGATAATTTTATTGATTCCCTTTAGGAAAAAGAGGAGAATATGGGAGATATTAACGAATGAAATTTAAGTTCTAAATCATGGTTTTAAATACTGGAATGAAATTAACCAGGCATGGTGGTGAGTGCCTGTAGTCCTAGCTACTCTGGAGGCTGAGGTAGGAGGATCCCTTGGGCCGAGGTGTTTGAGGCTGCAGTGAGCTATGATCACACCACTGCACTCCAGCCTAGGTGACAGAGCAAGACTTTGTCTTATAACAGAAACAAAAACAAACCCCCTCTAAAACTGGAATGACTTATTTCACTTAATGTAATGTCCTCCAGGCTCATACATGCTGTTGCACATGACAGGATCTCATCCTTTTTTATAGCTGAATAGTATTCCACTGTGTATATATACCACATTTTCTTTATCCATTCTTCCATTGATGGGCATTTAGGTTGATTCCATATCTTGGCTATTGTGAATAGTACTGCAATAAACACGGGAGTGTAGATGTCTCTTTGACATTCTAATTTCATTTTCTTTGGATGTATACCTAGTAGTGGGATTGCTGAATCATACAGTAGAGCTATTTTTAATTTTTTGTGGAACTTTCATACTGTTTTCCATAATAGCTGTACTGATTTACATTCCCACCAACAGTGTGTAAGAGTTTCCCTTTCTCCACATCCTCACCAGCATTCATTTTGATATAATAATATCCATTTTTTGATAATATCCATTCTAACTGGGGTAAGATGATATCGCCAGGCACGGTGGCTCAAGCCTGTAATCCCAGCACTTTGGGAGGCTGAGGCAGGTAGATCACCTGAGGTCGAGAGTTCGAGACCAGCCTAACCAACATGGAGAAACCCCATCTCTACTAAAAATACAAAATTAGCCAGGCATGGTGGCACACGCCATAATCCTAGCTACTCAGGAGGCTGAGGCAGGAGAATTGCTTGAACCTGGAAGGCAGAGGTTGTGGTGAGCCAAGATTGTGCCATTGCACTCCAGCCTGGGCAACAAGAGCAAAACTCCATCTAAAAAAAAAAAAAAAAAAAAAGATGGTATCTCACTGTGGTTTTGATTTGCATTTTTCTGATGGTTAGTGACTGATACAGTTTGGCTGTGTCCCCACCCAAACCTTAAACTGTAGCTCCCATCATTCCCATGTGTTGTGGGAGGGACCCAGTGGGAGGTAACAGAATCATAAGAATGGGTCTTTCCCATGCTGTTCTCATGATAGTGAATAAGTCTTAAGATATCTGATGGTTTTATAAATGGGAGTTCCTCTGCACACACTGTCTTGACTGCTGCTAGGTGAGACATGACTTTGCTCTTCCTTTGCCTTCCACCATGATTATGAGGTCTCCCCAGCCAAGTGGAACTGTGAGTCCATTAAACCTCTTTTTCTTTATAAGTTGCCCAGTCTCTGGTATGTCTTTACTAGCAGCATGAGAACAGACTAATACAATGACATTGAGCATTTTTTCATGTACCTCATGGCCCTCTGTATGTCTTCTTTGGAGAAATGTCTACTCAAGTCTTTTGCCCATTTTTAAATCAGATTACGTTTTTACTAATGAGTTGAGTTCCTTATAAATACTGGATATTAACCCCTTGTCAGGTGTATAATTTGCAAATATTTTCTCCTATTCTGCAGGCTGTCTGTTCACTTTACTGATTTGTTTCCTTTGCTATAAAGAAACTTTTTGGTTTGATGTAGTCCCAATTGTTTATTTTTGCTTTTGTTGCTCACGCTTTTGAGGTCTAGCATAACAACATCCTTGCCCAGACTGATGTCGTGTAGTGTTTCTCCTGAATTTTCTTCTAGTAGTTTCATAGTTTTGGGTCTTACATTTAAATCTTTATTTTGAGTTGATTTTTGTATAGTAAGAAATAGGGGTCAAATTTCATTCTTTTGCATGTTGATATCCAGTCTTCCAAGTGAAATAAGCTAGGTACGTTAAGACAAATACTACACAATCTTACTCAAACATGGAATCTAAAAAACTTAATCTCATAGAAGTTAACAGTAGAATGGTAGTTATCAGAGACTGGGGTGAACGTGGGAATGGAGGAGATGGGAAGAAGTTGGTCATTGGGAACAATGTTACAGTTAGGAGGAGTAAGTTCTGGTGTTCTATTTGTGGAGTAGAATGACTATAGCTAACAAAAATGCATTGTATATTTCAAACAACTAGAAGTGAGGATTTTGAATGCTCTCACAGTAAAGAAATGATAAATGTTTAAGGTGATGAATATGCTAATTATCATGATTTGATCATTACACAATGTATACATATATCAAAACATCACACTGTACCCCATGAATATGTACAATTATTATGTGTCAATTAAATAAATAATTTGATTATATTCACACAAAAAATATATTGTAATGAAAGACAAGTCTAAGATGAGAGTGTATCTTACAAAAAAGTATAAGATTGTGTTTGGCTGGAAACTACTTAATGTGATTGTGGAGAAAGTAAAATAAAAACAGAAATAAACAGAGAATGGCAGTTATAATGTGGAAATGCCAAACCATTTCTGCTCTGCCCTCACACCCTTCTTAGAAAAGTAATTTTCCACAGTCTGTTGGTATTCAATGACCCTTTTCTCTCCAGCTCCAAATGACTGAATCAACAGTGGGCTTGTGACACCAAAGAAAGTAAGTCATAGGCCAAGCCAAGGCAGTCAGATGTGGGAGAGAGTTTAAAGTAGACGTACGAAGACTGAGTTTCTGGGATTGGACACTTGATCTGAAGGTCATGGGCACTAGAGATAAGATGGTTGTTGTCTGCCATATGTATGCCAAAGCAGAAAATGTGGGGCTACAGAAGCTGGAGAATGGTGCAGACACACTGCAAGAAGCCCAGGAGAACAGAAAGAATGAAATCAATCCCCAGCTGTCCAGATGTCAATCGAGTTCCTTGCAGAGCTGAACTAGTCTCTTTGGTTATATAGTCTAAGATACACCCCTGTAGTCTCTCATTAAATGCCCCTATTTTAAGTTCAAGTTAGTCTCAGTAGGTTCCTGTTTTCTGCAAGCAAACAATTCTTGTCTAAGTCATGTAGAAACAAGAATGATATTGTGATTGCAGTTCCAAATCATTTCAATTGAAATAATCATTAAGACACAGGTCATAAACAATTCTCATAGTCTCACAATCTCAGATGTTTTACAGACTGATACAGAACATGAGTTATTAAAAAAAGTAAACTTGCAACTGTAGCATAGGATGGAGAATATGCTTTCATAGGAAGCAACAGAAAGAACTTGGTGGGAATGAATAAGAAAGAGCAATGATGGGGCTTCAAATATTCAGACATTTACTAAGGATTTCATTCAGCAAGTATAATTCTTGATTAACTTTTGGCTTCACTGACAATGTCATCTTCCAAAGAGATGAAATAACTAGAGGAACTTTCACTCTGAACTTAAGTCTTACAGACAAGGAGAGGTTTGTTGGTGAAACGAAAATAATGGGTTGGGCACAGTGGCTCACCCCTGTAATTCCAACACTTTGGGAGGCTGAGGCAGGTGGATCATTTGAGCCCAGGAGGTCAAGACCAGCCTGGGAAACACGGCAAAATCTGTGTTTACCAAAAACAAACAAACAAAACAACAAAAATTAGCCAGGCATGGTGGCGTGCACCTGTAGTCCCAGCTACTACAGGGGCTGAGGTGGGAGGATCACCTGAGCCCTGGGAGGTGATCAAGGCTAGAGTGAGTGATACACCATTACACTCCAGCCTGAGCAACAGAATGAGACTCTGTCAAAAAAAAGAGAAAGAAAGAAAGAAAGAAAGAAAGAAAGAAAGAAAGAAAGAAAGAAAGAAAGAAAGAAAGAAAGAAAGAAAACAAAAAGAAAGAAAAAATGATGTCCTAGGAGAAAACTGTCCTGGATGATCATCAGGGAAAGGAAAACTGAATACAGTTAAAGTTTTAAAAGTCTGAGATTGAACTACAGAAGAAAATGTGATTTAGTGGCAAAAGACTCTTGAAGGAAATGCAGCTCAAGAGATTAAAATGAAATTCGATGTTGTTTCTCCATAAGGAGGAAAGGCAGGAAGAATCTAGAGAAAGCAATGTAACTACATAGCCTACCTTCTCACAAACTCATATATATACAACCTAATAGATACATATTATGGAAAAAAGAGATCAATGAACAAGGAAAAATAAAAGAAAGGCATCAACTTATACATAGAGTTATATGCAGGCTAACACCTCAATGCTACTGATTGTTTAAAAAAAAAGGACTAAAGTTAAAACAATGGTTTATACTTATGTGTGGATCAGGATTACAATGGAGCTAACAGTAATTTGTGAATACCAAAAAAAAAAATCTTTGTCTCTTTTATTTCTTTCTTCTCAGTAAAGGTAAATGGTATTTGTCTTGTGTGTGTGTGTGTGTGTGTGTGTGTGTGTGTGTTGCGATAACAAAATACTTGAGGCTGGATAATTTATAAAGAACAAAGGTTTGTTTAGCTCATGGTTCTGCAGGCAGGGAAGTTCTAGGGCATAACCCTGGATTCTGGAGAGCCAAAGTTAGGAGTGATGATCTAGGGTATCTGGTAGAAGAAATTTCTAAGCAGTAAAGCACTCAAGAAGTGGCAGGGGTATTTTAACAGCTTACATTCAGTTACGGCAGCGAAAGATTGACCTTCAAGTGAAGTTCGTAAGTAAAAGAGAAACAGAGGGTAAAAATTTGGAAAATTTGTTGCCTAGCCATATGTTAGAGAAAGAAAGAGTATTTTCAGGACAGAAGTCTGAGGATGTATCTGAACAACCATTTACTAAAGAGATCAGTATGGCTAAGAGGAGCTTGTGCTGATCTATTTTCTGCAGATATAACAGAATATCACAGATTGAGTAATTTATAAAGAAAAGATATTTGTTTGGCTCATGATTCTGCAGGCTAGGAAGTCCACAATCTAGGGGCCGCACCGGGTAAGGGCCTTCTTGCCACATCAAAACACGGCAAAAAGCATCACATGATGGGATAGGGCCAGAGAGCACAAGTCAGAGAAAAAGAGGGTCAAACTCCTGCAATAACTAAGCTGCTCTTGTGAAAACAACATTAATCCAATTATGAAGGCAGAGCCCTCAGGATGTAATCACCTCTTAAAGGTCCCACTTCTTAATATCATCACAATGGCAATTAAATGTCAAGATGAGGTTTGGAGAAGATATTCATACTATAGCAGAGCCCAAGCACTTTTTCCAGTTGAATCCATTAAACATACTCTTTACCAGGCATTGTAATGAACAGAAGGAAGAAGGAACGAAACAGTTCCTGCTCTTACAGATCTTATAGTTGACTCTGTCTTCAGCCCTCTTCCAAAAACATTTTAAATGATTTTTGTGTTTGGAAAATACACTTATTAATTTGTATATGACATGCAGGTAAGAAAAATAACAGATCCAGCAGATGATGAAATTGGCATCCCAAGGGATCTTGAAAGGCTAGCGTATGGATTAAGTCAAATAATATTAAATATAATAAGAATAAATGTTAAGATTCTTCCCTTTAAACAAAACAAAATAAAACAAAACACAATCTTCACCACAGAGATACAGGTTGAAGGGAAGTATAGTTCAGCAACAGACGATGTAGAAAATTATCCAAAGGTTTTGGCAGAAAACTCACCATGACTAAACAGTGTAATTGGCTAAAAAAAAGAAAAAAAAATACAATTTTTAATTGTATGAACAAAACATATCCTAGAAAGGGTGAGGAAACAGGCTGACTGTATCCTGTATTCATGGTCTAGGTGCTGCCCTTAGGAGTAATATAGGTGGTGTGTAAAAGAAATCAGCCAGAATGGGGACAGTTCCTGAGATTGCAGAAGGAACAGTAGAAAGAAATGGAATTGTTTATCCCTGAACAGTCTCATTAGGGATAGCATAGTTGTCTTCAAATATATAAAGCTATTCTATGGAAGAGGGTCTATACTAGCTCTATATGATGCCTAGAAGCAGAGCTGAGATAAAGGAATAAAAAATCTAGTGAGCCAGATTCAGCTCAAATTAAGTGCAAACTATGTTGTCCAAATCTCTTGCCACGGCCTATGAGCTCCACAGGATCTTCCCTGGGCTCTCTCTGTAGCTGCATCTCTATTTCTCGCCTACCCACTCGCTGCACTTCATCCATTGTCCTTCTTCCTATTCCTCAAACTCACCAAATCCAATCCCACCTCAAAGTCATGCACTTGTTCTCACGGTCTAAAAATCTTTTCTCCCAGATGTGCACAGAGCTGGCCCCTTCTGAGGCCCTCGATATTAAAGAAATTCTTTATGAGAGGACTTTTCTGGTCACCCTATTTAAATTAACATCTCCAATCACTTTCTAACACAACTCAGTATTTTATTTTATTTTAGCATTTACCACTATATAATATTATCTTTATGAGGGGATATGTATATTAGAGTCTTGCTCACTATTGCATCTCCAGTCCCTAGTGTAATGCCTGAAACGTAGTTGTTTAGTAAATATTGGTTAAATTAATGAATATAAAAGACAGCAATATCTCCCAAGATGAGTGCAGACTAAAGGCTCATTGGGAGGGTTGCATAGAGGGGATTCATGCATAAATTGAGGACAATCTTAAAGTCCTTTTCAGTACTGAAATCTATAATTAAGTACTAAATTGTGAAACACATTACAATTATAGTATCAGTTCAGAGAGAGATGATTAATAAAGTCCAGAACAGTCAAATAGTCTTTAATGAAGAGGTGGAAATTGAGGGCTCTTCAAGGATGGGTGGAATTTGGACAGTTGGAATGGGAGGGAAAGGATTTCTAGAAGGAAGGACTGACATGAGCAAAGTCTCAGAGGCAGACCTAAGTACCATACAAGGAGGAGAAGACTGTAAGGAGCTAGGCTTGACTAAAGGAGAGAATGTGGATTGGAAAATTGAGAAAAATGAGATAGACAGGTAGACTGGGGCTGCAATGCAGGTAGGATCTTAAAACCAAGCAATGAATTAAACTCAGTGAGCTAACTCTGAAAATTCTTGAGGAGATAGAAGAACACCATGATTTCATGCCTAAATTAATAATATCTATAGTTATTTCCATAATGAGAACCTAATATACAGTAGGTGCTCAATAAATATTTGCTTATTTACCATAAAATGATCATATTATTGAACATCAGCAGGCTATCTGCAAGCCTGTGTAAGAATGAAAATGAATTTGCATGTACTCTCTCACTCAGATGGCTTTGTCATCAGTGTCCTGCAGGTAACTGGCTCATCGTGGTCAGGTGGAAAAGATGTCCTCTACTGTAAATAGACATCATCTGTGACCTATGACTATGACCCTATTAGAATCACTCTCCATACAGACCAGTTGTTATAACCTGATATATGAGGGAGTACCATATTGAGATTTAAGTGATGTCTTATCCATCTCACCAGCACTTACATAAATGTCATATTTTCCAATTAATCACTTTAAAATTGAATACAGCCAAATGAATGTAGTTCTCTGGAATTAATCACTTTAAAAGCCCATACCCTAGTCTCATTTTTTCTGACACTTCTCTTTAGGAAAGGCTTTCAGAAGCCCCATGTTAACCAAACAAGAAAAATGTCTCATCACTCTGTAGCCATGTAACTCTTGCCATGTAACTCTCTGCCAAACACCCTTTAAAGCATCCACACAACTCCTTGCCTTAAGCAGTGATGGTTAGAGTCCAAGATCCAGGCTTTCCCTAGCCCCACTACACTCTCTCTTCTTTGTTAACTGGTCCCTCTTTTCTTCGCTTTCTACATGCCTGATTTATTTCTAATATTACTTGATTTTTTTTCCATTGTTTCCCCATATTTTCTGCAAAGCTCTTTGAAGGAAATGTTAAATATATTAGTGTTATTTGAATCAATTAAGTATGACATCCCATGAGAACCCAGTTGGATTTGGGTGGTAGCAGAGGACAATATAACAGCTCTGGAATCACACAGCGTGGGTGAAAACCTAGCTTTGTCAACCTTGAGCAATTATGAGCTGTGTGACCTTAAACAAATTACTTAACCTCTCTAAGCCAGTTTCTAAACTGAAAAACAAGAATGTTAATAATAGGCATAAGGCAATCTCTGTAAACAGTTCAATGCCAGCACATAAAAACTTTGCCTTCCATTTTTAACTGGCAGAATAACAACAAATATTAACTATATTAATTAATCATATTAATTCAGAAGTTGAGGGAAAGCAAATGCTCTGTCTGTACCACATTCTAACAACTACTCAATTCCGTGAAGAAATCAGTCTAAGAGATTGGTAGAAATAAAGGAACTGAGAGTGCTATTTATTGGAATTGTTCCCTTTCTCCATGGTGATAGTGTTTTCTCAATAACAGACAAATAGATAAAGACCAATATTTTTCTTACTTTATCTCATACTTGACGAATGAAGAGGAAATAACTAGAAGAAATATTCTCAAGGAAGAGGAAGCTACAAACACAAGCCCAAAAGCCTTATAAACATCCAAGGAGTTCTTTGCAAATGCTGTCAGTATGAACAAAAGTTCCTGCTATAATATTAACAAGCAGATTAAAGGGTGCTGCTGTAATTATTTACAGAGCAGACATACACGATGCCATGAGAATGGGGTTTTGGAATTTTAAATTACAGTCCTGGCACTTTACAGACTCAGACAATTTTCTTAAATCCTCAAAGCCTTGATTTCCTCACCTGTAAAATGGAGAAAATTTAGAAAAATAATATATATAAGGTTCTTACACAAGATAAACAGGTAGTATATATTGCATCCCTACCCTCTTAGGACAAGGTTCGCTGAATAAAATTGTGTGTTCTGATCAGGGTTTCTGGGCTGCAACATCTGAAGTGTACATGGTGCTTTAGTACAAAGGAAGACTTTGTACTGGGTATTAGGCAGTCAAGTGTTCAATAAATATTTGGTCATTTGTTTTGGCTTTAATGGAAGTACTTTGTGTACTCAATAGCTAGTCCAGGATCTTCTTCATTACCTTTGTAGATAGCGAAGCCACCAGTTTGCTAGGTCTGCAGTATCCTAATCTAATCCCAAGATCCTATATCTTCCTTTCACCACTGTTTTTCTTCATTTCCTGTAAGATCAGGAAGCTTCTGGTAGTTTGGCAGGAGAGCTAGCCACAGAAGACAATCTTCTCAATATACTTGGACTGTGTTAAGCTTCCCCTATGTTCGAATTATCACTGTATGGCTGAGAGGTGTTTAAAACAGAATTGAGGGAGGCTGAGGCGGGCGGATCACAAGGTCAGGAGATCGAGACCATCCTGGCTAACACAGTGAAACCCCGTCTCTACTAAAAAATACAAAAAATTAGCCGGACATGGTTGTGGGCGCCTGTAGTCCCAGTTACTCAGGAGGCTGAGGCAGGAGAATGGCGTGAACCCGGGAGGCGGAGTCTGCAGTGAGCCAAGACCGCAGCATTGCACTCCAGTCTGGGCAAAAGAGCAAGACTCCATCAAAAAAAAAAAAAAAAAAAAGAATTGAAGGAGAGGTATAATTTAAAATGATTATCCTAAATAATGGATTTATATCAATGTCACATATCTACAACCTTCTGGAAAGGGGACTGCTTCTTTTTGTTTCCATTTTGGGTGAAAAGATTGCTGATTCATGAGCGGGCTGTGAGCTGCTGACTTTGGAGATAGAGCTGGTCTGAGCCACTCTGGATCAGCCAAATGATGAGCGAGAGGTAAGGGGCAAAGGAAGAAAATGGCAATCCCACGCTTTGATGTGTGTGCGAGGGAGGTAGTGCTTCCTCCCAGAGGTGTTAGACAAAGATTTTAACAACGGGACAATCTGTCTCTGGGGTAGCTGGTTTCTAGAGAGCAGGAAAAGGAGCTATAAAAATCCAGTTACTTTTGCCACAGACAACATAATTTGTCCTCATCATCAGAAAAACAAAAACAAAACACTGGTCAGATTTCATGACTAATTTACTGTAATACCCAGTAGCTCAGGACCATATGCAGATAAGGGTTTAACCAGTCTCCGGATGACTCAGGTCTATCTACATACCTCTGTGAGATGGAGCAGTGTCTGGTGACCAAGGAGAGACTGGTACATGCTGCAAGCCAGTTGTTTCCCTATATCCAAGAAATCAGACTTGCAGCCAACCTCAGCCCATTCCTTGGCCCAGTTGGAGGAATGGAGGCAGGCCAGTCCAACCAGCTTTCCATCAGGGCTTTGCAAAAAGACCCCCGAGTGTCTGAACGAGTTGTCCCTGTGTCTGTGTCTGCACTTTAGGAATGGCTGCAGCCGCTCTTAGGTCCTCACTCAGTAGGTTTATACAGAGTGAAGGCAGCACATAAGAAGCAGGAAGTCTTAGGCCAAGGCGGGAGGATCGTTTGAGCCCAGGAATTCAAGACCAGCCTGGGCAACATAGTGAGACCTTGTCTCTACCAAAAACAAAAAAACAAAAAAATTTAAACCAGCTGGGTATGATGGTGCATGCCTATAGTTCCAGTTACTTGGGAGGTTAAGGCAGGACTGAAGTCCAGGTCATTGAGGCTACAGTGAGCCATGATCATGCCACCATACTCCATCTTGGACGACAAAGCACAGTTCTGTCTCAAAAAAAAAAAAAAACAGAAAAAGAAAAAGAAGCAGGATGTCTTGGCAAACTGACAAAAGCAGAGAAGTGACAAATGACAGGGTGGAAAGACAGAAGAACTCTAACAGCACAGCTGTCTGGAGCCATTTAGCACTGGGTGAACAGCCCTGTGGACCTTAGTGGCTCCTGAGGGCATGGCAGTATTACAGAATTGAACAATGATTGATGTTCAAAGTGAGTCATCAAGAAAAGGTCAAATTGTGTTCCGAATATTTCATTTAAGAAGGCAAAGTACTACGTAAAACATTTTGGAAAAATCACTTTCTGAAATCAAATTTTAAAATTGGCATTTAAGTTTAGGTTATAATATGTTGACAATTAATAGTACCACTTGATATATTCGATAGACTACATTATTAAAAATCCCCATCCAGAAAGAATTGATTTTTACTTATATGTTCTTATTGATATATAAGTATATTATACATACATATATACATTCACACATGCGCACATGGTCACACAGTGTGTACTTTTTAATCAAATCTCACCACTGGTTATTTTATTAAATAGATCTCATATCTTCCTACTTCTTCCAGGACTTGACACCATTATTTATCTCCTCCCGCTTCTTCAGCCACTTGTTCTCTATTAGATCTTTCTCTTTACCATAGAAACATGTTCAAGGCTCTCCCACCTTGCAAACAAAACAAACAAAAAACCTGCCTGGTTTCTATAGCACCACACCCTATCCTAGAACTGACCTATGCCTCTCCTTCCCTTCACAATCAATCTTGTAGGAAAAGCTCTCAATCTTGCGGCTACCTCTCCAATGACTCTTCTCTTGCTAATTTTCAATGCTTTAAAAAAAAAAAAAAAAGATTTGTTTATATCCTTTGCCCACTGGCCTGTGCCCCCTTCTTAAGCCACACTCTCCTCCACATCCCTGAGATTCTGCTTTACCTTATTTCATTTCTTCCTCTGACTTACTGGGGTCTCCTTTCAAGTTTCCCTTTCTCTGTCTGAACTCTAAATGTCAATACTTCTCTAGGTTCTATCTTTGTATCTCTTCTCACTTGCAACATTTTCCCTGGGCAATCTTATCCACTATCACTTTGATGGCACCCATATTATATTTCTGACAAAGTTCTCACTTGGGGTGTGTGTGTGTGTGTGTGTGTGTGTGTCTGCATGCACATGCACGTGGGTGTGAAAAACTGTGTAGTAAACACCTCCACCTGGATGACACTGAAAACATACCATATCCATGACTCCTATCTGCTCATCAGAACACTTCCTCCTTGAGTGTCCCTTTCTGGGAACCATTAATCCAGTAACCCAGCTTTGGAGACATACGGGCTTTTTTTCTTTCCTTCATTCATTCATCTAAACAATCACCACCACCTCTTGATTGTGCCTCGTTAACATTTCAAATCTATTCCCTCCAGCTTGCCTCCTATGTCCTGCTTTATCTGCATTTTATATCAGGAAATGTCTTTAGTCTCCACCTTGATGCATCAGTTCTCTTTGATTCCTGGACATTTTACCTCTGCTTCTTTGCTCCTCTTTGGTAGTTGAGACTTGGTTACCCAGCTCTCCCAGTCTGCCTCACCATCCCTCTTCTGGAACTCTAGAAGATTTACTCTCACTCGCAATCTAGGCCACAAGGCCTGGTCCTGGTGTACAGTCCAAGGACCACTTCTCCTCCATTCTTACCAACTCCCCTCCCTCAATAAGGACAAGAGAAACAGGAAAATTTCTCCCAATTGAGGACAGCCCCCTACAAACCATCGCTCAATCATAAATAGTTATTATTCTATATTGGAAGTGTTGGTTCTTTTGTTGGCCTCTGCCCTATGCTCTAAATTAAGGTTTTTGTCTATTGGCTTTAATATCCAGATCATCTATGAATCTGCTTCTATTACCCGCCTTTTCTCTTTATTACTGGCCACATTTTATTGCCTTGTCCCATATCTACGAGTTTTTTATTAGGTGTCAGACATGGGGTATAAAAAATGTGAAGATTCCAAATGCTACCTTCTATCAGAGAGGGTTCTCCCTTTCCTCTGTGAGGCAGAGAGGGTAAGGAGTTGGTCATTTTGATCACAGGAGAAGTTGATACAATGAGAAATTGTGCAGAGTGTGAGCAGCATTTTTACTAAGACTTGCTCTACCTCTAATTTGCTCCTGTTCCAGGGTATGTTCCTTCTGGGTTTGTGATTGTGAGCCTTGGAGTCTTCATCTCCTCAGCCTTGAAAGACTGCAGGAGATACAGCTCTGTCCTTCAGCAGTTCCAGCCTAAATTTTTAGCCCTTTGTCCCTCACACTTCAATACTTGGCAAGTGTCTTAAGAAAAAAACTGGAGGTGTATATAAGGGAAGGTATCCTGAGGACCTGTTTCCTAAGCCTTACAAGACAATGAGAGATAGATTTCACTCTTTTAAAAGTTTTTGCCTCAGTTTCATATCCCTCTGTGCAGTACCAGAATTCAGCAAATATGTTATGGGAAAATCAGCCATGTGTTTGAGTTGCCTTCTTCCTATTTGTCACATCATCCCTTTATAACTGTCAAGAACTTTACTGGTTTTTCTTTGTCCCAGCAGAGATTCTCTGTGTAGGCAAATCCTTCAACCCACACTCAGGATCGGCATATATCTGGTGAAAAAATATAAGATAGTGTCAGCTCACTTTAGCAAGGATTCTACTTTATCTGGAATTTTGGTTCATCTAATCCACATGCTTCCACAGAAACTTGATGCCTTTACAACATAATTTTTTTTTTCTTTTTGAGACAGAGTCTCGCTCTGTCGTCCAGGCTGGAGTGCAGTGGTGCGATCTTGGCTCACTGCAAGCTCCGCCTCCCGGGTTCACACCATTCTCCTGCCTCAGCCTCCCAAGTAGCTGGGACTACATTTATCCAGGTTACTCCAAGTTGTTGCACTGAGAGTGTTGGTCTTCCATGAACTTCTACATCTTACCCAGAAGTGAAAGTCTCATACTCACACTTTTTAAAAAATCTCTTGTGATTCCTCAATATTTTGTGCATAATACACAATAACTTGTCATGTGAGTTTTTAATTAATGGATAAAGAGATAATTGTAACATTTTACTATGAATTTAATGCTTATTTAATTTAAACAAAATATCTTCAGTTCAAGAAAGAATGTGGGCCGGGCACGGTGGCTCACACCTATAATCCCAGCACTTTGGGAGGCCAAGGTAGGTGGATCACTTGAGGTCAGGAGTTGGCCTGGCCAGCATGGTGAAACCCCGTCTCTACTTAAAATACAAAAAATGAGCCAGGCGTGGTGGTGCATGCCTGTAATTTCAGCTACTCAGGAGGCTGAGGCAGGAGAATCGCTTGAACCCCGGAGGCAGAGGTTGCAGTGAGCTGCAATCGAGTCACTGCACTCCAGCCTGGATGAGAGGAAGACTCATCTCAAAAAAAATAAAGAAAAAAAAAATGTGGTCCATATTCAATATTCATTTAATTCTTACAATACCTTTTATGTAGGAGTTCTAATAATGATGAGAAGGCTAGAGATAGCTACTATTTACTAAGTACTTACTATGTGCCAAGCACCATGCTAAGTACATATATAAACTCATTTACATATATTCACATATATTAATTCATTTAAACCCTACAATAAGCTGGGAGATAGGTATTTCTGTCCTCATTTTCATGAAGAAATCAAGGCTGGGAAAGATTAAATGACTTGTCTAAGGGCTCAAAGCTGATAAATGAAAGAGGTGGGATTCAAACACAGTATGTCTAGTTCCCAGTCTAGATATTTTTCACAGTACTTCAGCTTTTTGTCAGGTACGATACCACAGTTGTCCTGTAAGATTTAATTAAAATACCTGGAATTCCCCAACTTATACCTTTCCTAAGTACTCCAAAAATATAAACTATAATTATGAAGGAGCTATCCCAAGGTGATACTGAAAACACTTACAAGTGGACAGATGGACTTGGTGGCCTCTTAATGGTAGAAATAGTTTTGCCTTATTTACCTGAAATTACATTGCGTGGTCTCAGATTTGGATAGTGATAATAATTTTTAAGACGGATGATTATTCAGGATTAGGGATATGTCTGTGGCCATAGTATCGAATAACCCTGAACCTCACAGGAATTTAACTTATTTCTTTGAATTCATTAGCGCCTCACTCTTAACCTCTGAGTTAACAAGCCACAGATCAAATAGATCAAATTGCACTTTATAATGGAAGAATATATTATTAAAAATGAAAGCTATTCCATTTGTTTATTAAAAATTCATTACTTAAAAAAAGGCTTAATGTCACACATTAAATTATTTGTTGTCACTTGGAAAAGAGAAAGATTTACTTTAAAAGAATGAGTCAGCCATTTTAGATCCTGAGTGAATAAAATGCATGTTTCTTTGGTGCCAACTAGATTTCCTCTTACTCATCTATTTCTCTTAAAATGCTTGTAGAAATATTTTGATGCAATGCTTCCATTCGGGGTACAAAGGAGATGAGAGAAAAATACTCTGGCAGACTATTTAATCAGGTATATTATTAGATAAGGATAGCTTTAGTTAAAGCAGCATCTAGAGATTAGAATTCCTTCTTTATAAAATGTGCGTGGAAAGTAAGTGATATAAACTTCTCTTCACCAAATAAGAATTTTAGGAAGTAAAAGATTATCAAATGAGTCCTGGATTCTTTATTATTTCTGCCTGTAAGCTATTATTATTCTGTAAGTGGGGAAATTACTATAAACTGTCATACTTTCAGAAAGAATTGTCTTCACCTAAACACCTCCTTTATGTGTATAATTATAATATCTCTTACATGTGTGTATATATATCTTACATAGATATAAATATATGGATTAAGCTATACACACACGTATATACATATGTACACGTAGGGTATATATGTACTATATATGCCTCTATACCTTATATATGTCTGGATATATATGAGCCAAGCTAGGTCTTTTGTGTAAATTATAATATAGACATTTCTTGATATTTCAAGATGCTTCCAAATCCATTTTGTAATTTCCTCATCATAAAAGTGTGAGATGTTTACAAGAGAAGAAATCATGGTACAAAGAGTTACACGTTCTGTCCAAGATCACAGAGCAGAAGCCAGATGAGAGCCCGGTTGCCCGATGCTTCCTGTTGACGATGCTGCCACCCTCGCTTGATAGGCTTTGCTCCAGCTGAGTCTGAGAAGGACACCATGTCCCCATTTCAATTTCCTTGAATCAATTCACTCAAACAAAAGGTCACTTTAGACAGAAATCCAGTTTGGCTGATTTCTCTCACTGTATTGACTAGTTTAAATAAAATGAGCAAATCAGTGTCTTTATTTCTGTGTCACACAGACATAGCCCAGATACTAACCAGGTGCTGTAACCCCAGCCTCCACGACACATTTAAAACCGTGTCTTCTGGATTAAATACCTTTCTCTCAAATTAGAAAGTGACTAAAAGGCAGGACAGAAAAGATGAAAAGACAGCTGATGACCTCTTCCTAAGCAAACATTTTTCAAATACAAAGGCTAAAAAAAAAGCTGTGTTTAAAAATTGCAACCACCAGGGAGCAAATGTATCGATCGTGTCATTATTTTTTTCCTCCTCGTTGCTAGGATGTGGTCTATATTAAAAGATAGTTGTTGCCTTGGTGAAAATCTTCCCAGAGCAAAGTGATAGTGCTCCCCCTGCTGACCAAGAAGTCCAGGATGTTGTTTTCTTGTTTTGCTTTGTTTTGCTTTTTTTCAGTTTAAAACAAAATGAAAAGGGCAATTAGACATCTTTAGCAAATAACTTTGGGCTTTACCTGCAAAACTGTATTGCAAGAATATCAAAAACTTACTGAAATGATGCCTGAAACGTTCTTTCCTGCTATATATGAGACAAAAAGCAAAATCTGACCACGTGCCACTGCTTGAGGTTGTCTTTGTTTCTTCTCTCTCTCTTGCTTTTTTTTTTTTTTTAGAGTCTCGCTCTGTTGCCCAGGCTGGCGTACAGTAGCATGGTAGCATGATCTCAGCTCACTGCAACCTCAATCTCCTAGGTTCAAGCAATTCTCCTGCCTCAGCCTCCCAAGTAGCTGGGACTACAGGTGTGCGCCACCAGGCCTGGCTAATTTTTGTATTTTAGTAGAGGCGAGGTTTCACCACATTGGCCAGGCTTGTCTTGAACTCCTCGCCTCAAGTGATCTACCCACCTTAGCCTCCCAAAGTGTTGAGATTACAAGCATGAGCCACCACGCCCCGACTGTTTCTAACTCAGGGTGGGCCTAGTGACTCAGATCCTTCTCACCTTAATAAAATTATTTTGGGATGCCAATGAATTTTTGTAAAGGCCCAGGACAGGAAATTGCTTATAATATTAACTGGTGACTTTTACTAATCACTAGTCACTTGTAAAGAAGGAAAAGGAAAAAAAGAGAGAATTCCACAGAGGTCTTAAGTGTCTTGCACCACAGGTTTTATTGAATGCGTCTAACATTAAAGGTGAGAAGCGGTAGGAATGGCCTGGTCAGATTGTGGAGGGGCAGGTGAGCCCCAGTGAATGTGAGGTGCCTGCAATTTATCCAGTTAGCTATTAGCAGAGGGAGTAGAGTTCAGGAGAAAGATTGGGGCATGGAGTTATCAATTTTAAAATCATCAACCTATATGTTATAGTTGAAATCATGTGTATGGGTGAGATCATTCTAAGAAAGAATGTAGAAAATAAAAAGAGGATTGAGCATGGAAACTCAGGGAACATCACCAAAGCTTAATGAATAGGCAGAAGAGGAACCATTAATGGAAAGTGAAACAGAAAGCTTAGAGATTTTGGAGAAAAACTAAGAGAAATTATTATTGGATTGAAGTCAAAGAAGAAGAAAATTTCAAGAAAGAAGTCAACCGTGTCAAAAACCAAAGACATGCCAAGGATGAGAACTTCAAGAAACCACTGGCTTTGTTAAGAGGACCCTGGTGACCCCAAGAGAGTTTCAGTACAGTAGTGTGAAAATTGGGTGAAAGCCCAATTTTAGTGGCTGTTTAAATGATAAATGAGAAAGTAAAAGTAATGAGGATAAACAACACAATCAAAAAATTTGGCAATAATCAAGAAAAGCAAGGTAGCACCCTGATGAGAGACTGACTGACTTGAACATGTCTGAAGGTTAATGAGGAAGAGCTGATGAAGAGGGAGAGATAAATAAGAGAAGAAATTATTGGTTCTACCAGGTTCAAGAGAAGCTGGGAAGGAGGAAAGGATCAAGAGCACTAATTGAATTTGGAAAAGAGTAAGAATACATTTTCTTCTTGGACAACTAGGAAGTAGGAAAGGAGGTACACATGACTTTTGAATGATGGAGGATGATTTTAGGAAGACAGCATGGAGATGAGGGCAAAGAGAGGCAGAGATTGCATGCTACAGCAGTTGTTATTGAAGGAAAGGAAGAGCAAACCAATTAAAAATGTGTAAAAGCCTCTCAAGGCAGCATGGAGGGAACAGTAAAACAAGAAATATAAAACCAAAGGAGATGAACATTGGTGTGGTTGAGCAGTGTTCTCCAGCAGCAACAGGTAAGCCAAAGGTGAGAGAAAAAAAAAAAAAAAAAAAACTAGTAACTGGGTGGATTTGGAGTTACAGATTGCCATGGCCAATGGAGCAGACAAAACAGCAGTGTCCTGGTGAGATGGCGGCAGCAAATGTTTGCCTGTGGCATGCAGGAGGAACATGAAAGGAAATAAAGTTGTCACGGAGAGAAAGGATGGGCTGAAGGGGGAAGGGTGGAGTTGACAGTTTTTGACACTGAGATGGGATCCAGAGAACAGAGAGGCTGAAAGGACTGAAATGCTGATTCAATGGGAGAGTGAAAGAGCTGAAGTCTGCAAGGGGTTTTGAGAATTCAGGATGGCTAGGAAGTTTGCTGAAGGGGATGTTCAGGAGCACTCTGAGGCAGAGTGAATTAAGAGCCTGATGCCCTAACCCTTGTAGAATGTGGGGAGATGAACCTAAATATCAGGTTACAATGACTGTAAGAGGGAAATAGGCTTCAATGTTTTTCTTTGTTTGTTTGTTTGAGACGGAGTCTCGCTCTGTCGCCCAGGCTGAGTGCAGTGGCGCGATCTCCGCTCACTGCAAGCTTCACCTCCTAGGTTCATGCTATTCTCCTGCCTCAGCTTCCCAAGTAGCTGGGACTACAGGCGCCTACCACCACGCACAGCTAATTTTTTGTATTTTTACTAGAGACAGGGTTTCACCATGTTATCCAGGATGGTCTCAATCTCCTGACCTTGTGATCCACCCGCCTCTGCCTCCCAAAGTGCTGGGATTACAGGCATGAGCCACCGCGCCCAGCCTAGGCTTCAATTTTTTAAGCCCCTACTATGTACCTGGCATACTGGGGGAGTAATCTGCACATTATCTCATTCAATTCTCATTTATTTGTTGCCCCCATGTGAGAAGTCAGTATTATTCCCATTTTACAGAATATGAAACTGAAGCTCAGAGAGATTAAGTTATTCTTTTCCCAAGGTCACTCAGCTAGTAAATGACAAAGGTAGAATGATAATGTTCCCCAGGCTGTAAGCTCCATACTGTGTAGTTCAGTCTTGAGTCCTCAGCAGCAAACAATTCCAAGCACATTTAGAAACCTAAAAAAATGTTCAAGAAAGAAAGGAAAGAAGGAAGAAAAATAAATCATAAATTAATGACAAAAAAATGAATAAAGGAAGTAAGGAAGGACTTGACAGCCCACATGCTTTCCTCTATATTCCATTGCCTCCTCAAAATATATGGTCTAACAGGATGGCAAAATTTAATTACCAGCTGTAAAACATGAAGAAGTCCTCCAATTGCTCCCTTCTTCTTCCCCCACCATTCACACAGGATTTTATTTTTAAATCAGAGCCTAAGCTAAATTAAGATTTCTACATCAAGCCTTCCTGGTTATCTTCTATCTGTCCTAAATTGTCATATGGAGCACGTAAATAAAGCAATCTGTTCTTCTCTAACATGGACCTTTCCAGAAACTATCACAACTATCAGTTTCATGCCAATCCTCCCTCCGCTTCCATTAAAGTAATGAAAATGCATCTAGATTCCTCTGAGGACAGAAACAATTGATATGAAAGAAAATTCAGCTGGATTTTGCTGGTCAAAAGCTGAAGTGAGAACAAGAAATGTTTTGTGTCTTTGCAGACTCACAAGGAAGTACTTTCTCACCACAGTCACTGGAAAGGAGAACATTTTCACAAGTCTCTATTTTTGCTAAATATTTTTAAGAGTGTAATGTTATAATAAGAGAAAACTTAGCACTTGTGTACAGGCTCTTGGAATATTTTCAAGGACCCTCATCAATCAAACCCAGCCTCATGACACTCACTGCTGCAAAGTGTTGTTAAGCCTGTGACTGCCAGGGAGCTGGTGTGAGACCCTCTAAGTAGGTTGGAGGCAGGCAGACAATAAATAGTCTCAAGTTCATGAGAACAGGGATCAGACCTCCAAGGGGCAGGAGGAAGTACAAAGTGAAACTCTTTGGCAATCTTCATCTAGCAAATCAGGTAGTTTTTGGAGGTCTTCTGTAGAGTAATATGTTGATGGCATGTGGAGGCTGTTCTGGGAATTCAGGGATGAGAAGTTGAAGGACAGTGGGGACCCACTGCCCCTCCATCCAGCACAGCTCTACTCTTACTTGTTTTATAAACTGGACATCCAAATAAGGTTTCTTTTAAGCAAATATCATGCTGATTAAACAACAACAACAACAACAAACAGATAAGCTCCAAGTTTCTTCCTAGTTCTAAAAATATGCTATGATTATAATTCTATGAAGCAGCTACCCTAAAGGTGGAACGCTGATATTTGCCATGGTTTAAGGAGATCTGTCAGGATCTGTTTGTTCAAAAATCTATCCTGTAAAATTCTAGATGGAGGATTGAAGGAGGAAAGGTGGCTAGGAGAGACCCAGAGTGCTCTTGGGATGAAGGGGGTCTGTCAAGTGATCCTGAGGGAACCTCAAGGAGTCAAAGGGCAGTGTGGGGGCCCTGAGGGCCTGTAAAGGAGAAGGGCCTTGAACAAGACTATGGAGTGCTTAGGAAAATTCCACACTGCAACTAAAAGTGGCCCTAAACCCAGAGTAGGCAAAAAGCTGGGAGTCTTTCTATTATCAAGGGAAACATAATTAAGGAAACACAGGTGATAATCCTTCCTAGAACTGACAGAGCTATTCCTCAAGGTCTGAATACTGGGTTTGTGTCAAACTAACAAGCTTGGCTAATGAGAGGGAATTAGCATCTATAATAAGACAAGGTGAAATAAATGTTTAAGAACTTTGGAAATGGATGGGAAGTAGAAGGATAAATGAAAATAGATCCTTGTCTATTCTAAGCCTGAGGAAGAGAGAAGATAGTGATACTCAAATCCATGGCCAATAAAGAAAAGGTGATGCTCTACACATATTTATAATATTTTATGTAGCTAGGATTCATTTTTAGTTTATGACTAATAACACCTAAGGACGGTTGCTATTAGCAGAAAAGTATAAATAGGAGGCAATCTATACATTCACTAGGCTATTTCTTTTGACTCTTGAAAATCTTCATCCTCCCACAGCAGCCTGCACATAGTAAGCATTCAATAGATGTATGTTGAATGAACAAATAATGAAAGATTTTTGTGAGTATCAAGCCATGGGATAGATCCTCTGGGCAGCGAGTGGAGGGGGAAGGTGGATCCTTGAGAGCTCTCATATCAGTGTTAGTGGAACATCTCCAACACTATTGTAGATTTCAAGACTCAAATTAATGATACCTGTGTGGAAGAGTGCCATAAGGAATCTCTGCAAATTAAAAAAATACGCTAAACCTCTTACTAGCAGTATATATAGAAACCGCAGTCTGCATTCAGGGTCTGGTGTGGGGAGTAATAATGTTAAAGTTTTCCAAGCATTAATGACAAAAAATAAAGTGAATTCAGTATGATAGCAATGCAGTGCAGTCAAGTGCATTTAATGTAATTCTAGGAAAACACAAACAGTACAACATAAATAAAATCTTTTCTGGAAAGTAGGACTGGTGTGAAAGCTGGTGTAAGTTTCACACCAGCTGTGTGACTGGTGTGAGTTTCTATATATAAAAGAAAAGAAAGTATCTTTTAATATTGTTTCTTGTCAACAGACCTTCCTAGTTGAAATTGTGTGAACCTACATTAATACAGTCAGGAACAAACTGCTCTTTTCCATCTAAATGTCCTAAATTTATTCTACATGTTACAATTTCGTAATATGGGATGTTTCTAAAAACACAAAATATTAATTAGAATCATGATTGTATCTCTATTCCCAAATCTGATCACTTGTTTTTTAAATAAAAACCTCCTTGATGACTACTATTCAGCCAGTGGTTCAATGTTCCAGAAAGGATTCCCTACTTTGTGTTCAACTTTTTTATTATATGGTAACTCATTATTAATAACAAACCTTAATCATGACAAATACCCCTGGAAATTAGTAACAAATTCTCAGTTCATGAGGGCATGCATATTCCAGAATAGATGACGGGGTGATTATAAAATCAAAATCCAGGCCAGGCACAGTGGCTCACATTTGTAATCCCAGCACTTTGGGAGGCCAAGGCAGGCAGATTACCTGAGGTCAGGAGTTCCAGACTAGCCTGGCCAACATGGGGAAACCCCAGCTCTACTAAAACTACAAAACTTAGCCCCAGGCATAGTGCCGGGCACCTGTAATCCCAGCTACTAAGGAGGCTAAGGCAGGAGAATCGCTTGAACCCGGGAGGCAGAGGTTGCAGTGAGCCAAGATTGCGCCATTGCACTCCAGCCTGGGTGACAGAACAAGACTCCATCAAAAAAAAAAAAAAAGAGAAATCAAAATCCAGTCTTCTAGCTATCCACTCTATTTTCACCCTTGTCCTCTTTAGTTCCATTATGAGCACTGCAGACTATTAAAAAAAATCAGAACATTTCACTTCTTTGCTCAAAACTGCACAATATCTAAAATGCCAAATCCTTATAGAGTCTCTAAGATCCTGTCTGGTCTCATCCTCTATGACTCTACCCCATGTGTACTGCATAGCATAGCTGGAATAGAGTACATATTTTCTACTCAGGATCTTTGCAAGTGCTGTTAACTGCGCATGGAACATTCTTCTTCCATATATCCCCATGGTTTGCTCTCCTACTCCTTAACAATTTCACTCAAATATTTTACCTCTTAGGTAAGGGATTTCCTGCCACCTTATCTAACACAATAGTATTACTCCCCACTGTGGACATTACCTCTCCCCTTTCTCTGTTTTATTTTTTATCCTTAGCACTTATCACCATCTTACATAATAAATATTTTACTTTAGTATCTTTGCCAGTCCTCCCAACTAGAAAATAAGCTGTACAAGGGCAGAGTGTTTCTATTTTGTTCTCCGCAGTAAAAGAGTGCCTGGTACCTAAACAGGTACAAATATTTGTTGAATGAATTGAATGAAGCCAAATAGCACCAACTGCCTGAACCAAAAATAAATAGGGAAAAATGAAAAAATACGTAACAAATTCATTAAGCTTTAATACTTTGTACCTGCCTTTTTTTTTTTTTTTTTTGACAGGGTCTCTCTCTGTTACCCAGGCAAGAGTGCACTGACACGATCATAGCTCACTGCAGCCTGAATTCCTGGGCTCAAGCGATCCTCTCACTTCAGCCTCCTGAGAAGCTAGGACTACAGGCACATGTCACTGTGCCTTGGTAATATTTTAGTTTTGTAGAGACGAGTTCTCACTATGTTGCCCAGGCTAGTCTCAAACTCCTGGCCTCAAGTGGTCCTCCTGCCTCGGCCTCCCAAAGTGCTAGGAATGCAGGCATGAGCCACCACACGGGGCCAACCAATTGCTTTTGATAAAATTAAAACAATTATATAAATTGCATCCTCTGATTAGTGGATTTTTTCATTTATCCAAAGGTTTCTATCTTCTATCCCACAAAAACTCCCAAAGATGATGTAGTAAACAGCAAAAGTAGTGCTTTGCTTTTCATCCACTGTCTCTATTCCTCACCACAAACTTAAAGGTACAGTAAGAGAGATTAGGAGTAACAGCAAAAAAACATAGATAATATCAAATTGGGCAAACAGTCTCCGGAAAAAAGACGGTTTGTCTTATCAATGGAAATTATCAAGTGTGGGCACCACATGATTTTCTTTAAAGAGACACCCTTCTGGTTTGAGTTGTTGAAGCCACTGAATTACAATAGATATATATAGATAGATAGATATGTATACATACACACATACACGTATATATACACACTCACGGACTAGACGATAATTCTCATTACACAAGGAGGCAGTGTTGTGAAGAAAAACAAAAGGTTCTACTTCCTTAGAGTCAAGACCCATTGGTGTGCTGTATTCAAGAGACCCATCTTATGTGCAAAGACATACATAGACTCAAAACAAAGGGATGGAGAAATATTAACCAAGCAAATGGAAAGCAAAAAAAAGCAGGGGTTGCAATCCTAGTCTTTGGTAAAAAAGATTTTAAACCAACAAAGATCAAAAAAGACAAAGAAGGGCATTACATAATGGTAAAGGGATCAACACAACAAGAAGAGCTAAGGATCCTAAATATATAAATATATATATATACACCCAATACAGGAGCACCCATGTTCATAAAGCAAGTTCTTAGAGGCCTACAAACAGACTTTGACTCCCATACAATAATAGTGGGAGACTTTAACACTCCACTGTCAATATTAGACAGATCAACAAGGCAGAAAATTAACAAGCATATTCAGGACTTGAACTCAGCTCTGGACCAAGTGGACTTAATAGACGTCTACAGAACTCTACACTCCAAATCAACAGAATATACATTCTTCTCAGCACTACATCACACATATTCTAAAATTGACCGTATAATTAGAAGTAAAACACTCCGCAGCAAATGCAAAAGAATGGAAATCATAACAAACAGTCTCTCACACCACAGTGCAATCAAATTAGCACTCAGGATTCAGAAATTCACTCAAAGCTGCACAACTACATGGAAACTGAACAACGTGCTCCTGAATGACTACTGGGTGAATAACGAAATTAAGGCAGAAATAAATAAGCTTTTTGAAACCAATAGAACAAAGACACAACATACCAGAATCTCTGGGACGCAGCTAAAGTAGTGTTTAGAGGGAAATTTATAGCATTAAATGCCCACAAGAGAAAGCAGGAAAGATCTAAAATTGAAATCCTAACGTCACAATTAAAAGAACTAGAGAAGCAAGAGCAAACAAATTCAAAAGCTAGCAGAAGACAAGAAATAACTAAGATCAGAACAGAACTGAAGGAGATAGAGACACAAAACCCCTTCAAAGAATCAATGAATCCAGAAGCTGGTTTTTTGAAAAAAGATTAATAAAATAGATAGGCCACTAGCCAGACTAATAAAGAAGAAAAGAGAGAAGAATCAAATAGACACAATAAAAAATGATAAAGGGGAAATCACCACTGATCCCACAGAAATACAAACTACCATCAGAGAATACTATAAACACCTCTATGCAAATAAACCAGAAAATCTAGAAGAAATGGATAAATTCCTGGACACACACACCCTCTCAAGACTAAACCAGGAAGAAGTCGAATCCCTGAATAGACAAATAACAAGTTCTGAAATTGAGGCAGTAATTAATAGCCTACTAACCAAAAAAAGCCCAGGACCAGATGGATTCACAGCCAAATACTAACAGAGGTAAAAAGAGAAGCTGGTACCATTCCTTCTGAAACTATTCCAAACAACAGAAAAAGATGGAATCCTCCCTAACTCATTTTATGAGGCTAGCATCATCCTGATACCAAAACCTGGCAGAGACACAACACAAAAAGAAAATTTCAGGCCAATATCCCTGATGAATATCAATGCTAAAATCCTAAATAAAATACCAGCAAACCGAATCCAGCAGCACATCAAAAAGCTTATCCACCATGATCAAGTCAGTTTCATCCCTGGGATACAAGACTGGTTCAACATACACAAATCAATAAACATAATCCATCACATAAACAGAACCAATGACAAAAACCACTTGATTATCTCAATAGATGCAGAAAAGGTCTTTGATAAAATTCAACATCCCTTCACACTAAAATCTCTCAATAAACTAGGTATTGATTGAACATATCTCAAAATAATAAGAGCTATTTATGACAAACCCACAGCCAATATCATACCAAATGAGCAAAAGCTGGAAGCAGTTCATTTGAAAACTGGCATGAGACAAGGATGTCCTCTCTCACCACTCCTAGTCAACATAATATTGGAAGTTCTAGCCAGAGCAATCAGGCAAGAGGAAGAAATAAAGGGCATTCAAATAGGAAGAGACAAAGTCAAATTGTCTCTGTTTGCAGATGACATGATTGTATATTTAGAAAACCCCATCGTCTCAGCCCAAAATCTCCATCAGCTGATAAGCAACTTCACCGAAGTCTCAGGATACAAAATCAATGTGCAAAAATCACAAGCATTCCTATACACCAATAATAGACAAACAGAGAGCCAAATCATGAGTGAACTCCCATTCACAATTGCTACAAAGGTAATAAAATACCTAGGAATACAACTCACAAGGGATGTGAAGGACCTTTTTAAGGAGAACTACAAACTACTGCTCAAGCAAATAAGAGAGAACACGAACAAATGGAAAAACATTCCATGCTCATGGATAGGAAGAATCAATATCATGAAAATGGCCATACTGCCCAAAGTAATTTATAGATTCAATGCTATCCTCATCAAGCTACCATTAACTTTCTTCACAGAATTAGAAAAAAAAAAAACTACCTTAAATTTCATATGGAGCCAAAAGAGAGCCCATATAGCGAAAACAATCCTAAGCAAAAAGAACAAAGCTGGAGGCATTACACTACCTGATTTCAAACTATACTACATGTCTACAGTAACCAAAACAGCATGGTACTGGTACCAAAACAGATATATAGACCAATAGAACAGAAGAGAGGCCTCAGAAATAACACCACACATCTACAATCATCTGATCTTTGGCAAACCTGACAAAAACAAGTGATGGGGAAAGGATTCCCTATTTAATAAATGGTGTTGGGAAAACTGGCTAGCCATATGCAGAAAGCTGAAACTGGATCCCTTTCTTACACCTTATACAAAAATTAACTCAATGTGGATTAAAGACTTAAACGTAAGACCTAAAACCATAAAAAGCCTAGAAGAAAACCTAGGCAATACCATTCAGGACACAAGTATGGGCAAAGACTTCATGACTAAAACACCAAAAGCAATGGAAACAAAAGCCAAATTTGACAAATGGGATCTAATTAAACTAAAGAGCTTCTGCACAGCAAAAGAAACAATCATCAGAGCGAACAGGCAACCTACAGAATGGGAGAAAATTTTTGCAATCTATCCATCTGACAAAGGGCTAATATCCAGAATCTACAAAGAACTTAAACACATTTACAAGAAAAAAACAAATAACACCATCAAAAAGTGGGCAAAGGATATGAACAGACACTTCTCAAAAGAAGATATTTATGCATCCAACAAACATGAAAAAAGCTCATCATCACTGGTCATTAGAGAGATGCAAATCAAAGCCGCCATGAGATACCATCTCATGTCAGTTAGAATGGCGGTCATTAAAAAGTCAGGAAACAATAGATGCTGGAGAGGATGCAGAGAAATAGGAACACTTTTACGCTGTTGGTGGGAGTGTAAATTAGCTCAACCATTGTGGAAGACAGTGTGGCAATTCCTCAAGGATCTAGAACCAGAAATACTATTTGACCCAGCAATCCCATTACTGGGTATATACCCAAAGGATTATACATTACTATAAAGATGCATGTTTATTGCAGTACTGTTCACGATAGCAAAGACTTGGAACCAACCCAAATACCCACCAATGATAGACTGGATAAAGAAAATGTGGCACATATATACCATTGAATACTATGCAGCCATAAACAAGGATGAGCTCATGTCCTTTGCAGGAACATGGATGAAGCTGGAAACCATCATTCTCAGCAAACTAACACAGGAACAGAAAACCAAATACCGCATATTCTCACTCATAAGTGGGAGTTGAACAATGAGAACACATGGACACGGGGAGGGGAACATCACACACCAGGGTCTGTCGGGGGTTGGGGGATTAGGGGAGGGGTAGCATTAGGAGAAATACCTAATGTAGATGATGGGTTGGTGGGTGCAGCAAACCACCATGGCACGTGTATACCTTTGTAACAAACCTGCACATTCTGCACATGTATCCCAGAACTTAAAGTATAACAAAAAAAAGACACATTTACCATATGACCTAGCAGTTTCACTCCTGCCTGTCTACCACAAAGAAATAAAAATGTATGTCTACAAAAACAATCTACAACTTTTGAAATGTTAAACTTGTTTCAGCAGTAATTCAAGTCTTTACTTCATTTAAATGGAATCTCAGGTGTCCAGGGCTTTGGCCATGATGAGTACCATGTATTTTCCTTCTGGAATTCTATCACTATCTGATTAACCCACTCTTAGACATAAAGGTATTGACAAGGTGTGCCAGGGAGATTAGAGTTACAGCTCAACAAACTCAGAAATCAGCTGGAGTAATGAGTTGTGCTTGCAAAATCAACTCTGAATTATTACTATTAGGTATATTTTCTGCATGGAACATTAATAACAAGCTAGCTTTCTTCTGCTATTAGCTTTCTCCCAACGCCATTTACTCTCTTCTCAGGTGGTGGGTGCTCCCCAAAGTAAAGTCATTTTAAATGCCACCTGCCTAAAACAAATCAAAATTAGAAGGGAAAATCTGCTACAGGACAATAATGCAATGCATCCCAAGTCCAAACAAGCTACTGGTTCAAAGTTTTGAATAATTAGCACCACAGTCCTACTTTTTATGATACCAAAAACTGATTCCTAATAGAATTATATCCTTTTTGAAGACAGATGGTATCTCTCTTGGTGTACTCCTAAAGCCTAATCCAGGAGCCTGGGTGACCCAGTGAGTTGCATTTTCACAAATTAGTTTCTGGAGAACAGGGGTATGTGCAGAGCTCTCCCTAGACTCTTATAAATATATCCAAAGATCCCTCTTCCAATTGTTACACATCACTTCTTTTTCAATTCTCCCCTCTATATCAAATCAATGTTGACACATATTTGAATTTGATGAAAAGTAGATTGCAGGAAACTTTTCAGATACCAGGGTAACCTGAGCATGCTTTATGATTAAAAGCAGAATTTTTTTAATTGAAAACTCAAGATACTTCAAAATTCATTGCAGTTAGATATAATTTTTTTCTATTATATGCGAATAAGACAGCTTAACCATATGCTCTTGACTAATGTTGGGGCTCAAAAAAAAAAAAAATACCTCAAAGTGAAGGCCTAAGAAGCAGTCTCAGAGCAAAGTCTCTCTCTGACCTTCTCCTGCCCTCCTGTCTCTCACCCCTCCCTCTAGTCAAGCCTAGTCTAGAAACTAGAATCCAGGGCTGGGCATGGTGGCCCATGAGTGTAATCCCAGCACTTCGGGAGGCCGAGGCAGGCGGATCTCTTGATGTCAGGAGTTTGAGACCAGCCTGGCCAACATAGTGAAACCCCGTCTCTACTAAAAATACAAAAGTTATCCAGGCATTGACGGCGGGAGCTTGTAATCCCAGCTATGTGGGAAGCTGAGGAGTAGAATTGTTTGAATCCAGGAGGCCGCGTGTGCAGTGAACCCAGATGGCGCCATTGCTCTCCAGCCTGGGCAACAGAGCAAGACTCCATCTCAAAAAAAAAAAAAAAACTAGAATCCCTCTTCCCTAAAATGGGTCATAGAAACCAAAGCCAGCCATAAAGTCTAAAACTGTTACTCTAACCTTTCCCACCACCACCTTTCTGTGTACTAGCTGGCCATACAGAAATTAAGACCCTCATTCCAGAGAGGTCCTACCCCATACCCATGAGAACAAATCCTTCGCAGAGAGAGGCCAAGAAAAATCTGAACGGACAGACCTTGCTGAGTTTTCCCACTCAGTCCATATGATTAGCTCATGCCCCTTATTCTAATCACGGTTCTACACAGCTGTCCATACTTTGTTGAACCTAAGCACAAAAATGGACAGTTTTTCCTGTATCTTTGGGTTTTCATTCTGAAACCTCTCATGTCGGTAAAATTACGATCAGACACATTTTAAAAGGCAGAGATCCCTTTCTTCAGAATAAATCCCAATTTGAATCCCAATTTTTAAATAGATAGCACAAGGATATCCTGGTTGAAGTGGGAGTGGAGGCTCAGACCCCTTTGACACCCAGCATCACTGCCCCTCAGACCCCAGAAACATCTCTGTCCAACCCTAGAGTTCTGCAGGAACTGGTTTGAATCCACTGCTCAAGACATTCTTAATTTTATTGTGAGATTAAGTCAAACCACCAGAGTGATACACATTTGAACGGTGATTAGGCCCTTGTAGAATTAATTCCCTGAAAGTACTAAATCAAATGTGCTCAAATTGTATTGAGATACTTTATTTTAAAATTAAATGAAACTTAAGAAGTAACCCAAAGACCTGTGCTACCTAGAATCATATGTAGTAAAGTGGCCAAAAGTGCAGACTTCGGAGTTAGGCTGCCTGGGTTTGAATCCCAGCTCTGCCATTTATTAATTGTGTGATCTGATGCAAGTTATTTAACCTCTTGTGCCTTTGCTTCCTTATCTGTAAAAGGGAGATGAAGACAATAATATTACCTACCTCAGAGAATGCTGGGAGAAATTAATGAAATCAAGCAATTACAAGAAAGTTATTTATTATTTATAAAGAGCCATGGAAAATCCTTTCCTTTAGCCCTCAGTATTAAGAAAATTTGTCGGGCACAGTGGTTCATGCATGTAATCCTAGCATTTTAGGAAGCCAAGGCGGGCAGATCGCTTGAGCTCAGGAGTTCAATACATGGTGAAACCCCATCTCTACAAAAATACAGAAATTAGCCGGGTGTGGTGGCACGCACGTGTAGTTCCAGCTACTTGAGGGGCTGAGGCAGGAGAATCACTTGAGGAGGTCAAGGCTGCAGTAAACTGGGATTGCACCACTGTACTCCAGCCTGGGTGGGAAAGTGAGACCCTGTCTTAAAAAAAAAAAAAAAAAGAAAGAAAGAAAAGAGAAGAAAATTTATCTATACCCTGAAAACTGAATTATTTTTATTTTGAAAACATTGTAAGTTCTTCTTTTTTGTGGTAAAATGTAAAGATAGGTCTCCACTTCTCTTTCAGGGCCCAACGGAAGCACACTAGTCAATCTTTCCTACTGAAAGCACGCAAAGTCTCAGAATTTTTTGCAACAGAGATCTCCAGGTAGTTACTCTTAAGAAATCAAAGTTGGCACATAAGTACAACCTACTATTCTCCCACGGCTAGAAGTACTCCTTCCAGTAATCCACCCTGTATTCTATGTGGGAGAAACAGCAAAACCAAGGAAATAAATACAGAGAAATACCAAGCATATTCATGACATAGCAGATATTCAAGAAGTCAGTATAAGTTTTTATTTATCAAACACTAATATTGATAAATATTAATTCTAAACAATTTAAATTTCTTTTAAATTTTAAAACATTTTACTATTCTAAACATTTAAAAATACTATCAATATTAAATAATATGAATTTCACAGTAGCCCTTTGAAGTAGATACTACTATCCTTGTCTTACAGATAAGAAAATGGAGGCAAAGAGAAGTTAAGAAGCTGTTCAAGATCACACAGCTAGTAAATGGTAACCCAGGCAGTCCAACTGCAGAGGCCAACTTTCAACAACCCTGTGACAATGCTTCTCTTTGAGGGTAAGAAAGAGACAATGTCAGAGCCAGACTTTAGGGCCATTAACCTGCTAGGAGGAAGCAGGATGAACTAGGAGGGTGAACAATAATAATTACTATTATGTGTTAAACACTTATTATATGTTAGGCACTGTACTGAGTATTTTACATATGTTCTTTAATTCTCACAATTATTTGAGATCAACACAATTATTATTTCCATTTTAAAGATAAAGTAATTAAGGAACAAAGAGATTAAGCAATAACACCAGATAGTAACTGGCAGAGCTAGGACTCAAACCCAGTTCTACCTGACTCTAAACTCACATTCTTAACTACTCACAAGATATGACTTTAAGTTACATATGTGAAAAATAATAGGAATGAAGAAGTAAAACCAATGCAGGACATATTGTGAAGGAGGAATCCATGAAGTTTAGCAACCGTTTCAGCTGTATCAGAGAAAGGGGAGGAGTCAGAGATTACTAAGGTTTGAAGGGTGAGTAACTTGAAGAAGTGACACTGTTCAAAGAAACAGGGAAGTCAGAAAGAGCCAAGCTTCAGAGAGGAAGATGAGTTCATACTTAGACAACCCTCATTTCTAAGCAGGGAAATACTGTATGGAGAAGAGAGCTACCAATTTCATGTTAGTTTATGCCACTCAGCCATCCAGATTCTCCAAACCCCATACAGAGACTCCTGGTTCTTGTCTGCCTGAACAGATTTTTCTGACCTCCTCTACTATTTGAACAATCAGCCCAATTTTAAAAGTTAAGTCAGAAGGAAAAATTAAAAAGAGTGATTAAAAAAGGGGTCTTTAAAAAAGGGGAGCCTTTTTTCTCCAGGAGTTTCTGGTCTGTGCTTAATTCTAAAGGAACCAACACATGTCTCTGCACAACAGCCAGCAGCATTTTGGCTCAAGATATTCATGGATTATCATAATAGGCAATGCTAACTAACTTAGCAGAAATAAGAATTTAACACTTTTGTGAGAACTACTGCTTACTCTACACCCACCATGATCACCAAAAGTTTTCTCTGAGAAAAAAACTCATGATTTGTGGTTAGAATGTCAGGTTTCTGCCATTAATTAGTTATGTGACCTAAGAAAGTAACTTGATTTTTCTGTGCTCATGTAGTTCCCTCCTCTATTAACTGAGTGGGTTGGCTATGTTCAATTTAACTCAGATTTAACTAACATTTACTCAGCCGATGCTAGGATTCTTTCTAACACTTTATATTCCATTTTTCAAAATGGTAGAAAGAGGCAAAAGGTCTTGAGCCTTTGAGAGCTGAAAGCAGTGCTGTAGTTCATTTCATGCAATTCTCTTAGTTTATAAACCAAGAAAGTGAGACCCAGAATCTTGACTTATTGTGGATAAAAAGCTAGTTAGCAACCAAGTCCAATCTAGAACTGAGCCCTGATTTGCCTTCTTGGGCTTTTCCTGCTATACCACAGTGTCCTTTCTACCCTGCTAGTTTAGGAATGTTTGTCTTAGATCAACTCAGAATGAGTTACAAAAGGAAAAAATACAAAGCCTGGCTGATCTGAGAGAGATTTATGTGTTGGATTTAAGTTCTTATAAAATAAAATCCCATAACACTTCAACTGCAACATAAAAGTATTAGGCTGTTACATGCTTTTTATAGCACAGTATAATGGCTAAAGCTTAAGGCAGAACTTCTGTTCTTACTGCCATAGACACAGCCTAACTTCCAAAAGTTACTCTGAAGTTGTGAATCCTGAGACAACAAAAGAAAGGTGATGGTGCCCCTACCCACCCCCCGCCAACCTGGGTAGCTCACTTGGCCAAGTCTGCATTTGGTGCCTACTTTTACTTTGCCACTAGAGGAGCAAAGGAGGTAAAAGATGTTCAGAGCCAGGTAGACAGGAAAGAAGGGCGGTGAGGGAGGGTGCCAGCCAAGCCCTTCAGCAGCATTGCAGATCTCCATCTCTAATTCCCCATCTCTTTACTTCTGGCTCTAAGAAGCATACAAAAATAGGGGAACAACAAACACAAAAGTCAAAAACAGAACCTCTAGTGAGAGTTGGCGTGGCACCTGCTGTAGGCAGAAGTACACACTGCCTACCCCAAGAGCTAGCTCTGCTCACAACTTCCTTGCTGAGCTGTGAGGTTTAATAAGATCACCTGGTCAATGCCTTAGGTTCCTTAGACACAGGCATTAAATGAGCACAGAAAGACTAATAAATAGAACTAATTCATTATTTTTCTAAATAAGAGTCTTTCTACCTTATAAACAGGAGTAAAAATGAAAAAGATACATTTAACCACATTCAGCTAGGCACGGTGGCTCACACCTGTAATCCCAGCACTTTGGGAGGCTGAGGTAGGCAGATCACCTGAGGTTGGGAGTTCAAGACCAGCCTAGTTGAAATCTCTCCCTCTTTATTTTCCAAGTGCTCAATTTAATAAATGCTTGTTAGCCCAGGCGCAGTGGCTCATGCGTGTAATCCCAGCGCTTTGGGAGGCCGAGGCGGGCAGATCACCTGAGGTTGGGAGTTCGAGACCAACCTGACCAACATGGAGAAACCCTGTCTCTACTAAAAATAAAAAACTAGCTGGGCATGGCGGCATGTGCCTGTAATCCCAGCTACTCGGGAGGCTGACGCAGGAGAATCTCTTGAACCCAGGAGGCGGAGGTTGCGGTAAGCTGAGATCGCGCCACTGCACTCCAGCCTGGGTAACAAGAGTGAAAATCCATCTCAAAAATAAATAAACAAATAAATGCTTGTTGAATGAATAATTAATATTTGGGATAATCTGTGAGAATCAGACAAATTATACATACTGTCTGTGAGTCATATAGAATCTAAGATAAAATGTATGAATTTAATTAATCCTTGAATTTTTACCTCCATTTCCTGTCAAGTCTCTTTTTCACTTCTGCCAGCCTGCTGCAAAATAAAATAATTTCCTAGGAAGTACTTTTTCCAAGGCACAGAGTATAAAATATCAACAAGGCCGGTCACAGTGGCTCACACCTGTAATCCCAGCACTTTGGGAGGCCAAGGCAGGCAGATCATGAGGTCAAGAGTTCAAGACCAGCCTGGCTAACATGGTGAAATCCCGTCTCTACTAAAAACACAAAAATTAGCTGGGCATGATGGTGGGGGCCTGTAATCCCAGTTACTTGGGAGGCTGAGGCAGGAGAATCGTTTGAACCCAGGAAGCAGAGGTTGCAGTGAGCCGAGATCACACCATTGTACTCCAGCCTGGGCAACAGGACAAGACTCCGTCAAAAAAAAAAAAGAAAAAAGAAAAAGAAAAAAAAAAAAAACACAACAAAAGAGAAAGAGGCCCTTATAAACAGAAAAGAAGAGAGAGAGCCTGGTAGTGATCACCCTCATTCAGTGAAGTCCTACAGTTAGAGACCTCGTGCCTCTATGCCAAGCATCAAATGTTTAATGACCCAATAAAGTAGCATTTCAAAAACCAACACTAAACAAATTAATAACCTGGCTGAACACTTACTTCAAGGAGGTTCAGAGTTGGCCCTCTAGAGCATGGCCTTGGGGGTTCCATGTTGGTTTACGTTCATCTGGACCTGGTGCAGTACTGCTGACTTCCAGTCAGTGGCAACTTCATTTTCATAGTGTCCTGGGTGGTGCAGCCTGAGGAGGGGCGGGTCAGGCAAACAGGTGTTTCGTAATGCAGTCAGGTACAGAGCAAGTCCTTTACCTCTGGAAAGTAAAGTTAAAAGGATAAGAGATTATGAGAGAAATCCACTATAGCATCAAGAAATGGTAGCAAATGTGGAAATGTGGACATCAAAGCCTGGGTAATTAGTAAAGCAAATCTCCAAAGAATAAAATGGATGAAGTCATCTTTCACATTCCCCTTCTAAGCTGACTGGATGAAAGAATAAAGGGATTTATTATTTTATCAGGAAATCAAAAAAGAGAGAGGGAAAAAAGAAATATCAGCATGTCACAAGCATTTGCTAGCAAAAATAATGCTAAATTTGTCTCAAGGTAGCTTCCACTTAGAAGGCAAACCTATAATAAAAGGAACGAAATAGGCTTTCTTTGCCATCACTAAAGCAAACTACCATTTATATTACTACCAGCTACATTCATATCCAAAGAAAACAGATGAAGTCAAACACAAGTTTTCAAATACTACCAAGGATACACAGGTAAAAAGAAATCACAGGCCGGGAGCAGTGGCTCGCACCTGTAATCCCAGCACATTGGGAAGCCAAGGTGAGAGGATCGACTTGAATCCAGGAGTTTGAGATCAGCCTGGGTAACACTAGGAAACCTAGTCTTTTAAGGAAAAAAAAAAATTTAGCCAGGCATGGTGGCATGTGCCTGTAGTCCCATCTACTCAGCAGGACGCTGAGGCAGAAGCATTGCTTGAGCCCAGGGGTCAAGGCTGCAAAAAGCCATTATCAAACTGCTCCACTCCAACCTGGGTGACAGAGTGAGACCTCATCTCAACAAAGAAATCACAGCAAGTAAACTACAAACATGCACAAGAATAGAAAGTGGTTCTGTGGGGTCCAGAATATAAGCTATTTCCATCATGAGGATAGTAGTAAGAGGTGGGTCCAAATCTTGATTCCCATCTTTTGTTATCCTCTCAAGCAGTCCCCTGTAAGAGGGATAACTTCACTACTTAGTAATGACAAAGCAATTTGAAGCAGTTCTCTGTTTAATTAGAGGAATCCAAATACTGTAATAATGAGCAATAGCTCTAAGATGCATATTAAAATAACATTCAAGACCATTGTGACTTTTGTGAAATGGCCTCTAACACAACATGCAGCTGAAACATCATGTATCAGAATGGTTTGGGAATGGGAAATGGATGGGGAAACGGGGGTGCAGGTGTATGAGGAGAGAAGGCATAAGTGCCCCTTTTTTAGTATTTTATTGTCGTTGTTGACTAATTCCAATTGTTTGCTTTTGAATGCTTAAAAATATTTTAAGGGTATTGATTCCACCTTCTCTTTCAAATTTTCAATTCTCTCTCCAACTTCCTTTACTGGCTTTCCCTTCCTTTCAGTGCCTTTATTCTCCCTGTTTGCCTCAATCTTCTCTGTACTGCAAAGTTCCAAGTTTCTGTGGCAGAGAAATAAATTAGGTAAGGAGAGGGAAAGAGAGCGTGATCAGGATTAGAGGAAAACCCATTTTAGCTTCCTTGGTCCCTGATTCTATCAGAACATCTATGTAACCTGGTGAAAATAATTGCAGAATGTGGCAGTCATGGAAGCTTAGGAAAGAAACTCCACCATTATAAATTCCAGCCAAGAAACATGTTAAAACATTCAGTCATTTATTGCACCCACATACAATCCACCATCTGGATTCACATTACATAAAAGCATACAGAAAGCTTTGCAGGCCAGAAGTTGCAGGTGTGCATGAAAAAGTTGACTAAATCACCCCTAGCCAGTGACTGAAAAGCCAGTGTTGCAGATGAACAGGCTGTGTGATGGGAAGTGTGGCTTCTGATAGCTCTTTCGGATGATTTGAAAAATGCATGAAGATTGTTCATCTTCAGATACAAGCATCATCATTGTTGATATTACAGTGACTAAAAGAGCTACTGTGTACCCAGGAACCCAATACATCAAGTAGTAAATTTATACTCCCCATCTGTGGGTAAAATATAAAACAAAACATAAAAACAAAATGATTATAAAGAATGATAATAAAGATATGTTGAAAGGCACCATCATTTTTATTACTAAGCTACTGAAGTATTGTGAATTGTTAACTTGCTTTACTTTCTTCCTTTGTGCCTTTTCATTTTTGTTCTATCTCCAACCTGCACCTCCCATCCCCCAACATTCAAGCACATAGATAATTATGTGTTTATGGCCTCTGAGTAGCTTTGAGGCAGGATGGGAAGCAGAAGAAGTCTGCAAGTCTTTCTCATTATTCTTTCAAAGTCTTGGGATAACACAGGCGTTTTTGTGAAGGAGATGTTTCTATACTAAACATAAAAAAGTGTTGTGATCAGAAATATAAAGTTAAAAGGACTTTCACAAGTAGAGATTCCTCCTGTTCCAGGTTGGTGACTGAGGGGAGAAGAGAAGGAGAATGAAGAAGGTCTACAGGTTCTGAGAGCAAAGCAAATGTGAGTCCATTTCTTGCCAGCACACAGGTTCAACACCAAGGCCCAGAGAGATAAAGTCTGCCTGCTGTGTCTAGGCCGATAGGAGTACAACAACCTTAGTACAAATTTTCCAGCAATTTTCAGCAGATAAAAGTAAGTTGATCATCCTCCCAGGTGATACATAAATTAAGGTTCTTGGCTTACAAACAAACTGCACCTGACTTGAGCAGAATTTGTTACCGCAAGCAAACATGGAATTTACCGGAACATTATGGGGAAGTTCAGGAAATTAAAGGCAATCTGGGAACACCTAGCTTCAGAAAGTGAAATAACTTCGGTAACCTGGATAACTGAAAGTGCAGCACCATCCCCTTGGGGTGCTGATACCAGATGGATCAAACCTAATCTTGTCCTATCCTTGAGTCACCCCTCACAAAATTTAAATTCCTGAAGGAGTTGAAAGACCCTTGCTTAGATCCCTTGCCCAACCTTCAGCCAAGGAGGGTAAGACAATTTATTTCACAGTGGTAGGACACTGTAGGCATTGGGGGTGGATAAGTCCCCAAAAGAAAATCAGGTGCTATTACAAAAAAAAAAAAAAAAAAAAAAGAATGGATGCTGAGTAGACATAAAAAACATATGCTCACTGCAATTGGCCACTTTAGAGATATAAAAATCTCATATATTTAATTACTTTTTAATACATTGCTTATGTGTGAAAATCAATTGGAAGAAGTTAGAGTTCAATTTGTCTGAACACTAAATTCATTGTGTCATTCCTGCTTCTAACTATTTGTTGGCTCACTATTACCTCCAGTAAAGCTCCAAATTCCTTCACATTTTTTTTTTTTTTTTTTTTGAGACGGACTCTCGCTCTGTCGCCCAGGCTGGAGTGCAGTGGCCGGATCTCAGCTCACTGCAAGCTCCGCCTCCCGGGTTTATGCCATTCTCCTGCCTCAGCCTCCCAAGTAGCTGGGACTACAGGCGCCCACCACCTCGCCCGGCTAGTTTTTTGTATTTTTTAGTAGAGACGGGGTTTCATCGGGTTAGCCAGGATGGTCTCAATCTCCTGACCTTGTGATCCGCCCGTCTCGGCCTCCCAAAGTGCTGGGATTACAGGTTTGAGCCACCGCGCCCGGCCAATTCCTTCATATTCTTCTAGTCTCTCCTACTCAACCCTTCTCAACTTTAATTCTCTTCCTTCCCTGCACCTATGTCCCCATAATATTAAGGGATTTGCATTTCCTTGAACACATTATCCTGTTTCATATTTATGACTCTTTACACATGCTGCTCTCTCTGTTCAGAATCTCCCTCCCTATTCCTTGTCTTCCTGGAGAACTTACTCAATTCAAACACCTCCTCTTCAGGGAAACTTCTAGGGTACCCTTTTCTCCCTAACACTCTTTCCCCCACCATTTTTTTTCTTCATCTCAGTTTCCCCACTGTATATCTTGCACATGCCTCTAGTTTTTATTTTACTGTGTTGTAATCATTTGTTTTTATGTTTGTCTCCCCTACAAGTCTGTGAGCTTTTAGGGACAGGTTCTGAAAAAATGGGTGTTAAGTGAGTGAAAGAACTAATGAACTTTCCAATCAGACACTGTCTTAGTCCATTTGAATTACTATAAAGGAATATCTCAGGCTGGGTAATTTATTTTATTTTATTTATTTATTTTTGAGACTGGCCCAGGCTGGAGTGCAGTGGCATGATCTTGGCTCACTGCAACCTCCACCCCCCAGGTTCAAGCCATCTTCCTGCCTCAGCCTCCCGAGTAGCTGGGACTACAGGCACCCACCACCACACTCAGCTAATTTTTGTATTTTTGGTAGAGACAGGGTTTCGCCAGGTTGGCCAGGCTGGTCTCAAACTCCTGACCTCAAGTCGTCTGCCCACCTCAGCCTCCCAAAGTGTTAGCATTACAGGCATGAGCCATCGCACCTGGCCTGGGTAATTTATTTTAAAAAGAAGTTTATTTGCCTCACGGTTCTGCAGGTTGTACAAGAAGCATGGTGATGGCGTCTCCTTCTGGTGAGGGCTTCAGGCTGTTTCCACTCATAGTAGAAGGTGAAGGGGAGCCAGCTGTGCAGAGATCACATATTGAGAGAAGCAAAAAAGGAAGCAAGAGAGAGGAAAGGGAGAGGCCATGTCCAACAACCAGCTCTCCTGGAAACTAAGAGAGTGAGGACTCATTCATTACCATGAAGATAGCACCAAGCCATTCATAAGGGATCTATCCCCATGACCCAAACACCTCCCAGTAGGCCCCACCTCCAACCCTGAGAATCAAATTTCAACCAGAGGTTTGAAGGAGTCAGATAAACCAAGTTATAGCAGATACCAACATTCCCCGAGGGCCCGCTTTGCCTGGAATCATGCATAGCAGGTGTAGTAAGGAAGGATGTTTACTAAAGCAGTAGCTCACTACCAGCGGTGTGCAGATCATCAGTGGGGAGGGACACATGGTTTCATTAAAATTTCCAAATATTCACTCTCCTTAATCCCCATGTTCACTTGCAAGCTTAATGTACCAATGTACCATTTTCTGCCTCCTTTATTTGCCCATATTGTTTCTGCAAATTTTTATCTATCTTCATTTCAGATTTGTAGTGGTAAAATCTATACTCCAAAATACTATATGCTTAATTACTAATGAAATACTTGGTTTTATATAGTGACTCATTTCATAGCATAGCCCCTAAGAATATGGGCTCAGGAACCAGATGGCCTGGGTGTAGATACTGGCTCTGGTTGCGTGACTCCACAAGACATTTAACCTCTCTGTGCCTCAGATACCTAATCTATAAAAATGAGGCCCCTAATAGTACCCAAACCATTAGATTGGTGAGAGGATTAACTCAGTCACAGATGCAAAGCACACAGAACATTGTTTGATCTTAAAAAGAGCTAAATAAATGCTAGTTGCCATTATTATTCCAATAAAATGTACTCCCTACCATAGTATCACAATGTTTTTAATCATTACAATAATCCAGTAAATGAGAAGTATAATAATAGAATGTATGTAAGCCGGAGTTGTATTTGTTGCCACCACAGTAGGATCCAAGTTCTTTAGTGAAGTAATTTTCAGGACATAAGAAACACTTCAAAACCACTGCAATAGAGAATTACCCTTAAGGAATCAATAAATGAATGAGGGAAATAGGATAAACAGATACCAACCTACCCAGCAACATTTCAACATACCTTTTCGTGCAAGAGGTTAGTAAGGGGGAAATAATTAAATATGATTCAAAAGAGGTTACCTAATTTGAAGTAGCAAGAGAGGAAGGGAACTGCCCTTTAGGAGGAAAGCAGCAGTTAAAAGAGTCTTTGCTGGGAGCAATGGCTTACGCCTGTCATCCCAGCACGTTGGGACGCTGAGGTGGGCAGCTCACTTGAACTTGGGAGTTCAAGACCAGCCTGGCCAAAATGGCGAAACCCTGTCTCTATGGGGAAAAAAAAATTAGCAGGGCATGGTGGCGTGCACTTGTAGTCCTGTTGTAGTCCTGACTACTCCACTGAGGTGAGAGGATTGCTTGAGCTTGCGAGGTCAAGGCTGCACTTAGCTGAGAACGCACCACTGTACGCCAGCCTGGGCAACAGAGCGAGACTCCATCTTCCCCACCCCCTGAACTTTGTGAAAAACAATTTTGCCCCACCTAGCTTGGGGAATTAGAACTAATTAATGAGTCCACTTACTTCACGAATTAGTATTTACGTTTTCAGTCAGTCTTATTTCTTGGGATCAGAACTACAAGGTTTACTAATCAGATACATGTCAGAGAGTCCCATCTCATTTATAATAGTCCCCCCGCCTTATGCTGGGGATACGTTCCAAGACCCCCAGTGAATGCCTGAAACTGCACATAGTACCAAACCCTATATATACTGTTTTTTTTAAATTCATACATACCTTTGGTAAAGTTTAATTTATAAATTAGGCACAGTAAGAGATTAACAACAATGACTAATAAAATAGAACAATTATAACAATATACTGTAACAAAAGTAATGAGAATGTGGTCTCCCTCTCTCTCAAAATATCTTATGCTGTATTTACCCATTTTCAGACCATCGTTGACTTCAGGTAAACGAAAGTGCAGAAAGCAAAATCACAGGTAAGAGGAGACTACTGTCCTTAGAAACTGACTTCTGTTAAAGAAAATTTAAATAATTTATCCTTTCATCACTAGGTCTGTAATTCCAGTTGAAATTAGGGCCATACAAAACTTACTGTCCTGGTTTTCTAGGCATGCTGGTCACTTTGATGTTTTATAATGAGATATGTTATAGTTGTTCAGGAGTTTCCAACTTTATTTCTATGGGAAGATGCTTAGAAATCCAAACTTTCTCTGTAGTTTTTGCTTATTACAAGTTGACTAAGGACATTGTATTTTATGGCAGTCTTGAAAATAAGCCCTAGCACTAAAGTCTATGGTCAAAGATAAAGTGATCTTAGTGAGAACCAAGCCTTTAAACTACTAAGATCACTGAAATCCTTTGCCCTCCTTCCTAACCTCATAGGGTTAGCTTTTGGTCTTGCACTCTCAGCCTCAAGTGATCCTCCTGCCTTGGCCTCCCAAAGTGCTGGAATTGCAGGTGTAAGCCACTGCACCTGGCCTATTTCAGCAAATGTGGAACAATACATGGGGAAAGAGACATGTTACCTTGGAAAATGTCATAGGTAAAATGGAATTTGAAATTTGAAGGCTTTTAAGATGACCATAAAGCAGTAATAGTGAATGCTCTTTGTTAGGATGTGTATTAATGAGTAAACTAATACTCATTAGTTAGGATGTGTATTAATGAGTAAACTAATACTGGCTACAAAAAAAAACCCTCCTGTTTTAGCACTTAAAATGTTTTAAATCTTCCTTTATGTTTAAAACAGGATATTTCTGTGTTGCCCAGGCTGGAGTGCAGTGGTGTGATCATAGCTCACTGCAGCCTCAAACTCAAGCGATCCTCCTGCCTCAATCTCCTGAGTAGCTAGGACTACAGGTGTAAACCACCACACCCAGCTAAAAAAATTTTTTTGGTAGACACAGGGTCTCACTATATTGTGGTAGACACAGCCTCACTTGAGGTTGTGGGCTTTTAAGATGACCATAAAGCAGTAATAGTGAATGCTCTTTGTTTTTAGTATAGCTAAAATCTCTCCCTACAACTTCACCTCTACTATACAAATGGGTCAGAAACTCCCTCAATTTCCACAAACTGAAACCTATACATCTACATAAAATTTTACCAACCCTTTCCTGCTTTCCTTTTTCCCTAAGGCCAGTTTCTCCTGCTGTGCTTCGAATTCCACCCCACCTGCCTTCTCTCTTGCATGTTCAATTCCTGCTCCTCCTGGTCCCCCATACTGGATCCTTCCTATCAGCTTTCAAACATAGTCTGATCCATAAAGATACTCCCTCAACCCCACTTCCTTCTTATGCTATCACCCTATCCCTGTCCTCCCCTCCACAGACAAACATAAGGAATGTGTCTGCTCTCTACACGTTTTTTTTGTTGTTGTTTTTGTTTCTGTTTTTGTTTTTGTTTTTTGAGACAGCGTCTCGCTCTGTCACCCAGGCTGGAGTGCAGTGGCACAATCACAGCTCACTGCAATCTCTGCCTTCCAGATTCAAGCAGTTCTCCTGCCTCAGCCTCCTGGGCAGCTGCAATTGCAGGCATGCACCACCACACCCAGCTTATTTTTGTATTTTTAGTAGAGACAGGGTTTCACCATGTTGGCCAGGCTGGTCTCAAACTTCTGACCTCGTGAACCACCCTCCTCGGCCTCCCAAAGTGCTGGGATTACAGGCATGAGCCACCACGCCTGGCCCACATTTCTTCTTAAACTCACTTTGATCTAACTTACATTTCCACTTGCCTGAACTGACTGTCACTAAGATGCCCACACGGTCTCCAGGTTGTTAAATCCAATGGATATTTAGTCCTCAGCTTACCTGACCCTTTAGCACCCTCCTTGTTTACCTTCTACCATTCTTTCTTAGTTTCTTTTGCCAACTTTTCCTCCTCTATTCAGCCTTTAATTGTTGGAATTCCTTAATACTAGACCTACTGTTCTTCTTACTCTATGCCCTCCTTATGGAGTTATATACCTATTGATGCCCTTGATTATTATCTATACACCAGTAACTCCCACAGTTACACCTCTAGCTCAGACTTTTTGGAGCTCCAGGCTACATGTCCAAGTGCCTATTTATAATTTTAGTTATATGTTCAAAAATACCTCACACTTGAAATGTGCAAAATCAAATTCAGGGCTTCCCTTCTATCCTAACAACTTAATCCTCTTGACTTTTCCCTATCTCACCATCCTTCCATTTTCTCAGTCAGAAATGGGGAATCATCATTGACTCTCTTCTCCCACATTTAATAATTCAGGATGGTAAACTGTTCTTTTCCCGTGTTCTCAGAATTGCCGCCAATGCTCCAAAGCTGAAGACAATAGACATCAAGGAACCCCCATCATTTAAAGAGAATCGGTGAGCTACCGAGAGGCAACAGAACTGGCATTGCTCCTCCAAGCATCAGTCTCCCATCCTTTCCTCCTCCTTACTGCGTTATCTACATATTATGTGTTGTACGTAAACTAGAGGAACATACGGGAGTCACTGGGGACAAGTAATGTGGCTCTTCCTCTCCCTCAAAGCCAAGTTAAGGAACCCAGTAAAATTACTTGTAAGGACTAGATATACCCATATGAAAGAGATAAAAGCAACACATTGTTGGGTTGGACATCTATGTAGGCAGTGGAGTTGCTAATCTGCTCTCAGCACTAACCCAAACAGGAGAAAAACAAGTACTGGAGAACAAAAAGAAGTGGCACCAGTTGAGGTGCCACTTGGAATGGAGCAAGATGCTTGGATTTTCCAGAAGACACTAAAGAAGAAAGCCAAGCTTGAAGTTAATTGCTGGTACCTGCCCAAGGGGGCTGTGCACCAAATGATGGGACCCCAACACCAAGAGGCTAGGGAGCACATTGCTAAGGAAGTTATCAGAAGAGGTGGGCCTGTCTCGCATCAGGGAACTGTGCAGAGTCCCTTGTATGGCTTCCTGAAGAATGCCTCATCAGATAGCGGCAGCATGCGGATGCCTTCCAAACCAAGTATATCAACAGCAGCTCACATTAAGTGGGAGACATTTGTGACTTGTCCCCAGTCCTCCACTCAGCTCCACAGGCCAGGGAACAAAGCAAAACCTATAATAGAGAAGAGTAAAAGCACAGACCATCTGCCCACTCCACTTCCAAGGATGTCCCTCAGTCCTTGACACATGATTGGACTGGAAGGACACTGAGGGAAGGGTGAAGGAAAGGTTTAAGTTGGACATATATAAGATAGGACTAGGTCAGACTGGACTTTTAATAACAGAAAGTAATACAGAAGCTACGATAATCTGCTGAAGATTTTAAGGAATTTGAAGGGAAATATTATCAGCACATTTGAAGACTGCAGTCAGCAACAAAACTAGAATCTTTTTATGTTTAAACTGCACTGAGTTCAGTCCCTTCAATCACTTGGCTACACAATCAATCACAGAGACACCTCTCTAATAGTACTATTGATCCTCCCCATACTACAGCTAGAGTGCTCTTTCAGACACAGATCTGACCATGTCATGCCCCTACTTAAACCCTTTTAATGGTATACCATTAACATACCTAGGATAAAGATCTCAATCCTTCCACTACCCCAAAGCCCTGCTTACAGACTCATGGATATGCCTCCACTCTCTCTGTACTGCGTCCACATTGGTTTCTCAGGGCCTCGGGCATACCAAATTGAGCCTTCACGTATGCTATTCCACCTGGCAAAACATCCTTCCATACTCCTCCCCTCCTATCCAGTCCATTCGATATCGGCTCATAAATCACTTTCTCAGGAAAGTCTTCCTGAACTAAGCAGGTGTTTCCTTATTATAGACTCTGAAGACACAGCACTTCCCTTCATAATACCAATTATAATAATGATATATCTTTATATAATCATTTTTCAGATGTCTGTCATTTCCAGTAGTCTGAAGGAAGACTCCAGGTGTTTTTACCTACCTTTGTATTCCTGGTAAATAGCACAGGAGCCATCACTGAGAATGCATACAAAAAATATTTGATGAATAGATACATAAATGAAATTACATGAGTTTACTCAAAGTTATTGAGTAGGTCTCCAACTGAGGCATCACTGGTCTTCTCTTATCCTGAGTATCAGCAACTAACGAGATAGGGCTTGCCCTCAGCTCAAACATGAGGCAGGTCCACCTTAGTTCTTGTTTTCTTTGGGAAATCTTCTGATTATAATAACAAATACTAACAATTGGAGATATTTAGTGAGAACATGTGAGTGCTAGATAGATTATGCTAAGAGCTTTTCCATGCATTTTTTATCTCATCTATTCATCACAACAACCCCATAGGCTAGGTGATTTTATTATCTACATGTTTACAGAAGAAAGAAATGGGCCTAGAGAAGTTAAGGGACTTGCCCAAGATCACACAGCTACCGAGGATGAGCTGGGACTGGAATCCAGATCTGGCTGATTCTAAAACCTGTGTTCTTAACCATTATAAAACACAGCTTCAAAAACACAGGGATCTCTCTTTACTTAAGATCACAGCACTTACTCAGCATTTACTGGTAGAGACAATCTTCTGACACCTACAGCACTGCTCTTTTCCAATGCCATTCAATGCCTGGACTGAGATTTAAGATTTAATGTTTGTATATTTTGGTTCTTCATTAGATGTTAAGTTCTTTGCAGAGAGGGGTCTTTACTGTGCTGTGCATCTTTGGTTTCCTTACAAGGTCCATTTCTGGTTTGAATGCTCAAAAATATTTGTAGTATGAATCAATATATGAGTACCAGAACAATCTCACTTAATAGCTTATATAGATGAAATATGCTATGTTCATTAAACACAATTCCAGGTTTAGGGAGATTTCCATTTTTAATGAAGATGCCTGTGGATCAATACCGTGACTCCTATTTTAATATGGAATATAATAATACAATGTGCCCCTGGAAAGGATTACACACTATATGTCCTTATCTAGAACAACAAACCTTATGACCTCTTTATGTTAAATGTTGGTTTCACAACAAATGCAGAAATGTTCATGTTAGATTTGAAACAGAATATAAAATAGATGGTACATTTTATCAGATATGTAAAGTATGTTAGGTCACATCTTCACTTTGTAGAAGGCTAGAAGACACAGTTTTCTGGCAGTTCAGTGTAATTCAAATCGTAACCTCCTTTTATCAGCTCAAATAGTAAACCTTCCTGTGAATGATTTGAATATAAAATCTTAAGTATTTGAAAACTATTTTATTCCTGAGAAAGAAACCTGGAAGAAAAATCGATAATTTTTCTGGCCTCTGACCAACAATATCGTAATTGTGTCAACCAAATAATTTCCAATGTATTGCTTCCCCACAGGAAATCAAAGATAATTTTCCCACTTTTTATAATTGGAAACCCCTGAGGTAAATCTCCCTAGTTTAATTACAGAAATAGGAAATGATATATCAAATATATAATCTTTTCCTTAAATTCATTTTGCCAAAACTATATCAAGCTCTACTGTCTCTACAATAAAAAATAGAAATCATTAAATGAAAAACAAATATTGCTCTTACATTCACTGCTCCAAACTTCACGCATCTGTCTCTTTTAAAGGATCCATATGGCACAAAGTTCAGCTTTCTTCCTTAACAGAGTTAAGAAAATGAGTTACGTGCACGTGTATGGGTTTGCATTCATTTAATAATTTAAGTAATACAGATCTAAAGATACGCCACATGATTAGTTTAAAAGTAATAATTAAAAATTACAATTTGTAGTTTAATCTGGGTACTATTTTTAATCTCTTTGAATTTCCATTTTCCCACTGGAAAATGATAATTCCTGCTTTGCATCTGTTTTATAGGAATTTTAGAAAGATTGAGATTATATATTAGAAACATTTTGAGAATCTCTAATGTTAGATGTATCAAATTCTTGGTATCTTTTTTATTTTTATTTTTCTGTTTTACACAGAACTCAGTCCCAATTCTGGGTATCTTTACGTAGCTTTGGCTTTAGTTCACATAATACTATAGAGGAAGATAAGAGAGATACATGGTCCTTTCTATTACAGCTCTTTGAAGAATTTCTCAAGACATGGCAACAACCACAGCAAGATACATTTATGATTCTTGATTATCATAAAAAACAAAATGAAATAAAATAAAAAGCATGAAAGAAGTAAGACTGGTAACTTTGTGTTCAGCCCAAAATTTATTCTAGAAATGTTAACTTCACCACGAACTATTCACCTTCAGTCTTGAGTGTATTTCACAAGGATGATTTAAATTTTTTATATTCTGGTTTCCACTGACAAACTCTGCATTTTGACAAGTTTTGATGAAGCCTATTCATTCTAGACAATTTATGCACACCTAACTTGAATAGTTGATTTTGACTTTATCCCCTTGAGTTCCTAGACCTGCCCTGATTAAATTTTAAAATATAATTACAGGTAGCACATTGAGTCAGTCAGTTAGTCAGAGAGATCTGAGCTCTGTGAATACCTACTTCCTGCAGCACACTGCATTAAGTGCTCTGGAGGAGGACGGGGGTGGATGGGAACAGTCACCCATAAAATGATTTAAGGATTATTATTAAAACAACATATCACCAAGAACAAAGTATTTGAGTAGAAACTCTATACATGAAAGCATAAGGAATGAAGGGTAAAGAAAGCACCAACCCTGCTTTAATTGCCAGTCCTATATATTTAGCAAATGTGTTTTGTTAATAGGCTTACAAGCACTCCAACAAAACAAATTAAACAACTGTGGGTCTACCTACAAATAGGCAGCCTGAGTTGATGTAAGGCAGTGCTTCAATTTCTTTTACCTGGTAATATGTCAAGGGCTTTGTTAAGTGAAGAATCAGGAAGATACTTTTTTAAATAATTTTTTTATTTTGGAATAATTTTACATTTACAGAAAAGTTGCAAAAATAATACAAAGAGTTCCTATACACTCTTACTCAGTTTCCCCTAATGTTAACATATTATATGGCCAAAGTATATTTTTCAAAACTAAGGATCAACATCAGTACATTACTATTAGATAAACTTTGGACTTTATTCCGATTTCATCCATTTTCTACTGCTGTTTTGTTTTGTTTCTCTCTTCCAGGATTCAATCTAGGATACCACATTGCATTTGGGAGGAAAAGACTCTAATGTCTTATTGCTGAGATTTAAAAATCAGCTATTTCTGGACAATGCAGCTAATCAGTATTAGATATTAATATGAGCAGGAATAAACATGAATAACACGTCCAAGAGCCACCTGGGCAGACCATAGTGTCAGATTTTTAACTAACTTCAGGGAAAAGTAAACATGATTTTGTAATCAGTCATCAATGTCCACTTTATTTAATTAAAGGTGTTGATTATATCAAGCTCTACCACCACTGCTAGAGTAGTGTGAACTAGTGTGAACACCTGGAGTTTCCTACATAAAGACATGAAAAGAGGCTGATTTGGTTATGAAATCTGCCCATTAGGAAAGCCACAGACACCACAGAAACAAAGCCCTAAATGGTCAACTTATGGATATCAGAAGATAATAATGGATCAAGACCATTGAGCATGCATCAAGATCACCTGGAGGCTTTATTAGAATCCAGATTTATAAGTCCCATCCCCAGAGCCTCTGATTCCATAGCGCCCAGGCATCTGCACTTCTAGCAGATTCCCAGGTGATGTGGATGCTGGGGACTACACTTTGAGGATCACTATTCCAGAACTTCCCTAAGTTAATCTTCATGGATAATTGACTGAAAGAAAAGTAAAGCCATTTTTCTGACAAGGTATAATCATAGGTCCCTGAATTGATATATTGCCTACCAGTTAGATAAGGGATCTGTTAAATCTCATTCCATATCTGTGCAAGGAGTAAATGAGAAAACAAAACAAATATATTAGTTTCTCACAATAGTTTTGCCAATCTCTCTTCCTTTCAGGTAATGCAATCATATTTTAAATAATAAAATACCATTTTAACAACAATAAAATAACTGTAGTTTAAAATCAATCACAAATGTTTGGACCAAAACAAGGCTTCTGATTGATAAACAGAAATTAGTGGGGATAAGGGATGTAAGACACATCTTCTTCAATAATGCTTCTCAAACTTTAATGTGTTTATGAACCACCTGGGGATCTTTCAGTTGGTCTGGGGGTGAGCCCCAAGATTTTGCATTTCTACTAAAATTCCAGATGATGCCATAACTGTTCCTCCACGGATCATACTTAAAACAGCTCTATAGGGCTTTGGCAAGATTTTAGCAAGTGCAAGATCTTCTAGCACCTAGTGATGTCTGGAACTCTCTACCATGTCTCAGTTATGGGCATTATTTAATGCCTTTGACTAGGGTAGATTTTGGGATATGCTGGTCTCTATCCTGAACTCTAGGCTTTAGAATAAAAAAGGAATAATTTTAGGGAGACTAAATCAACAAAATCTCCCTGGAGTGTATTGGAATATAATAGAAACTTTTAGAACCTAATCACTTACTAAGAAGTCCTTTATATAATCCCTACTTCTTCACTCTAGTGTCAGTCTAGTAACAGTAACATAGGGAAAAAATAGGAAGAATGTCATCCAATTCTGCATTCTGACAGCATCACTACTGTTAATGCTGATCCCATAAACATCTTTAGTTCCTCAGACTGCTCTTCCTCTCCTTACCCTTCCCTTTGCCAAGGAAGCCCTCTTGGCTCTTGTGATGGGAATTCCAAGAAAGCTATTAAATTTCATTATTCCGCCTACATGAAGCTTACCTTTCTTCCAATTTTTTTTGTGGAGTCAAAGATCCACATTGTATAGGACCTTACCACTATTAGAGTATAAAGGGATAAGGGATGAGGAGCCTTTTTTCTTTATTTCACCTGTTTGCCTTACAGGAAAAAAAAAAAAAAACAGAAAAAATGAAAAAGTTTATTGATTGCCTCAAGGATAAGAGAAGAGTCCTTGAGAAGACATTCTTTTCTACAGTGGGTCAGGAAAAAAGAAAAATCTTGGCCAGAAGCAACAAACGGTATATAAACTTTGACTCTCCCAAGATGCTGCCCTAGGATCCGTCATACAGTGAGACGGTGGCTTCCATCCTGCACAACTGAGTAGAGTGGAAGGACCGCCACAAAGCATCCTCAGATTGCCTCCCTAAACAATCTCCCAGAATATATAAGGCTTTATGTAAGGTTGCTCTTGTTAACTAATGGGTAGTAATGGAAAAGTAAGTATCCCAGTTTTCAGGGATCCACACATGAAAGAAGATAATTGAGAGATGGCCTAGTCTGAAAAATAGCCCTGGAAAGTTTATATCAGCAAGAGGCCCTTACCACCCCAAACTCCTCAGTCCCTTAAATTCCTACCTCCACACCCTTGTGCATTGCAGAGAACCACTATTAGTAACTGGGGGCCAAGAAAGCCCTTATTCAAGTGAAAATCTCTAAGCAACCTAGGGATGAAAGTAAGAAAAACTGTATCCATGACTGTGAGCTTGACAATTTACTAGCACTTCCAGACTTCCCTGATAAAATTAGTAGTAATTTTTTTAAATGTGATTTCTTGAAACTATATAATGAATGTGTCAACTTTTAGAAGATATGCAAAACTCTGTGAACAAATATTTTCCAAATAACCAATGAATGCACGTTGTTATAAAACTACGCATAGGTAAAAGGTCCATTCAAAATGCAAGATAGACCAATAGATTTTAATGTAATAGAACAGGGAAAGCTCGTTGATATTATTTCATATTCCACATTGCAACTAACATCTAAGAAACTTACCACTTCTCACATTTTGATGCAGTATCAAAGAAGAATATTCACAATTATCTGAAAAAGCTCTTAAAAACTCCTCCTTTGTCCTACCACATACTTGTTTGAGGTCAGAGTTTCTTCATATACTTCAACCAAAATGGTATATCACAACAGATTAAATGCAGAGGCAGATATTAATCCAGCTATCTTCTATTAATTATAACATAAAAGAGACTTGAACAGATATTTGTAATGCCATTTTTCTCACTTTTTTATTTTGGAAAATATAGTCATTTTCTTTGTTTACAGAGGGCAGAAAAAAATTGAAAAAGAAAATATAGTAATTTTCACAAAGTATGTAAGTTATCATATAACAGTTTTGATTATATTTAAATAAATGCATATTTAATTTTTTCTCAGTTTTAAGTTCTACATGGCAAATATTAACAGATATAACCCACACAAAAAATAGCTCTTTGGGGGTCCTCAATAATTTTTAATAATGTGCAGAGGTTATAAGACAAAAAATTTGAGAACTAATAGACTAAGCTAAGGACTACGCTTTATTACCTTGTGTTTTAAATATTTGTGTCTCTGGACTGGATGATCTAATCACTACGCATAGGTGAATTTCTATGGAAAATATGTAACTGAACTACCAAAAAGGAACTTACAAATATACCTACTCTGGCTCTTTGAAGAAGGCACTAGAAGGTTGTAATTCCAAATTTGTTCTTGATTATACAACAAGATGGCAGTTAAATAACTTCTTTTTTGCACTTGCTAGTGTACTGGTTCTCTCCTCACTGGAGTTCCTTGGGAGCAGGGAGTGGTGCCTTTTTGACTGCTATAGCCAGAGGACAAGAATGACTGAAATACTTGTTTAATGAATAAATCAATAAAATAAATACTTAGACACCAAAAAGTCATTCCAGACTGATATCTAAATTATATTTATGGTTGCTCTATAGTCCTATAGTCAGAAACACCAGCCAGAGGCACCATATACATTCCAAAAATATAAGTAGAAGCTCCTTTGATGGACTCATACAACCAGAAATTCTTTTAAGAGATGATATTTTAGTGAAACTGCAATTTGATTGTGGCATCGCTCTTTCTCTGATCAGAAATTTGTATCACCTGAGAAGACTTATGTGGAACTATGCACTCTCTGGAAATATTAACAGGCATAAAAATTCACATTTATCTAAATGCCTCACTTTATTGGCAGCAATCAAGCTATCTGGAAAATATTTGGAGGATTCTCCTTGCATCCTTTACCATCATGGCCAAGTTTAGGGTCTCCTGAGAAAAGTAAAACGCCTGAAGGAAATGATTGGAAATTATACCAAAGACATAATCTGAAGACCTGTTGGTTTGCTAATATAATTTTGGTTTCTAAAAAGCCAGCACATGTATTATGTCAGTTTCATAGAATGGAGTATATAGAGATTACTGTATTCAGCATACAATTATTCCCCGGGTTTTCCATATCTGAATAGCACTCCAGTTCAGCTTTGACTGGGAGGTTGTGTGGCTCCAATGCCTCCTCATAAAATTGTATTAATTCTACTCTTGTTGACTTAACTTTTTTGTTGTTGTTGTTGTTTTTTTGAGACAGAATCTCACTCTATCAGCCAGGCTGGAGTGCAATGGCACGATCTAGGCTCACTGCAACCTCTGCTTCGTGGGTTCAAGCAATTCTGGTGCCTCAGACTCCTGATTAGCTAATTTTTATATTTTTAGTAGAGACGGGGTTTCACCACGCTGGCCAAGCATGAACTGCCATGCCCAGTCAACTTCAATTTTTTAAATTGTATATATTGAAGGTTTTATATATACACCTTGATGATTTAATATACATATATAGTGAAATAACCATCATAATCAAGCTAATTAACATATCCATCACCTCACACAGCTACTTTTTTATCCCCCTACATTAACAATGCTTCTACCTTCTTGGCCAGGCACAGTGACTCGCGCCTGTAATCCCAGCACTTAGGGAGGCCCAGGTGGGAGGATCAGGTGATGAGGAGTTTGAGACCAGCCTGGCCAACATGGTGAAACCCCATTTCTACTAAAAAAATACAAAAATGAGCCAGACGTGGTGGCATATGCCTGTAATCTCAGCTACTAGGGAGGCTGAGGCAGAAGAATCACTTGAACCTGGGAGGCAGAGGTTGTGATGAGCCAAGATCGGGCCACTGCACTCCAGCCTGGGTGACAGAGCGAGACTCCATCTCGGGGGAAAAAAAAAAAAAAGAGTGCATCTACCTTCTTAGCCAATTACAAGTTTACAGTACAGCATTTTTAACTATAGTCATCATGCTATAATTAGATCCCTGGAACTTACTCATCTTGTAACGGAGAATCCACATCCTTGCTCAAAATATCCCCATTTTTTCTCCCCTCAACCTCTGCTACTAAACTGCCAGTCTACTTTCTGCTCCTATGAGTTTGACTTTTTTAAGTCCACACAGAAGTAAAATCATACAATATTTGTCTTTCTGTATCTGGCTTATTTCACTCAGCATAATGTGCTCCAGGTCCATCCATGTTGTCCCAAAGGGCAGGGTCTCCTTCTTTTTAAGGCTGAATAATGTTCCATTGAATGTATATACCACATTTTGTTTGTCAATTCATCCATTGATGGACACTTACGTTGTTCTGAAATCTTGGCTATTGTGAATAATGCTCAATAGATGAGAGTGTGGTTAGCTCTTTAAGATCCAGATTTCAATTCCTTTGGATAAATATCCAGAAGTAGAATTACTGGATAATACCGTAGTTTCATTTTTAATTTTCTGAGAAACCTCCATACTGTTTTCCATAATAGCTATACCAGTTTTCATTCCCACCAATGTTCCCTTTTCTTCACATCCTGGCCAATACTTGTTACCTTTTGTTTTAATAATAGCCATCCGTAACAGGTGTAAGGTGATATCTCACTGTGGTTTTGATTGCATTTCCTTAATGATAGTGATGCTGAGCACCTTTTCACGTGCCTGGTGGCCATCTGCATGTCTGTTTGGGGAAAATATCTTTTCAGGTAGTTTACCTGCTTTTTAGTCAGATTATAACAGTCCCCTCTTACCTGAGGGGGATACCTTCCAAGACTTACACTTGATACCTGAAACTGCAGATGGTATTCAATCCTATATACACTATGCCAGTCCATTTAATAACCGAAATGGCTATTTCGTCAGGCACGGCAGGATGGCATGATATTTCATCATACTACTCAAAATGGTGCAAAATTTAAAACTTATAAATTGTTTATAGCTGGGCGCAGTGACTTGCGCCTGTAATCCCAGCACTTTGGGAGGCTGAGGTGGGTAGATCACAAAGTCAGGAGTTCAAGACCAGTCTGGCTAACATGGTGAAACCCCACCTCTATTAAATATACAAAAATTAGCCGGGCGTAGTGGCACACACCTGTAATCCAAGCTACTTGGGAGGATGAGGCAGGAGAATCGCTTGAACCTGGGAGGCAGAGGTTGCAGTGAGCAGAGATCATGCCACCACACTCCAGCCTGGGTAAAAGAGAGAGACTCTGTTTTAAAAAATAAATTGTTTATTTCCAGAATTTCCCATTTAATACTTTCGACTGTAGTTGACTGATGGCAACTTAAGGAAACCGTGGCTAACAGGGGACTACTGTATTTGGTTTTTTGTTATTGAATTATATGAGTTCCTTATATATTTTGGATACGTACCCCTTATCAGATAATATGATTTGCAAATATTTTCTCCCATCCCAGCGGTTGCTTTTTTTGTTGATAGTTTTTCCTTTGCTCTGCAGAAGTTTTTGGTTTGAAATAGTCCCATTTAGTTATTTTTGCTTTTATTACTTGTGCTTTTGGTATCATATCCAGAAAACTATTGTCAAGATCAACGTCAAGGAGCTTTTTCTCTACGTTTTCTTCTGGAATCTTTATAGTTTCAGGTCTTATGTATTCTGTAATCCATTTTGAGTTCGTTTTTGTTTATTGTGTAAGAAAAAGGTCCAATTTCATTCTTTTGCATGCAGATTGCCAGTTTTCCCAACACTGTTTATTGAAGAGACTATCTTTTCTCCATTGTGTATTCCTGGCACCCTTGTTGAAGATTCGTTGACTCTAGGGTTTCTTTCCGGGCTCTCTATTCTGTTCTGACAGTCTGTGTGTTTACGTTAAAGGAGAGCTGACGTTATGAAAATCTAATTGACACTATGAATCCCTGTAATAACATTTCAACATACTTCCTGGGTCAGTAAACCCTAGGAAACAAACCTTGTTAGTCATTAAGATAACTTAAAAGAATACAATAAACAAAAAAAGAACTCTCAGAACTTCTTAGGATAAGTACTTTAAATGCCAACAACAACGCTTGGGTACTAGTGAAGCATCCACAGATGAGAGATTAGTTCTATAATAGTTCTGTTATTCCCACCAGTAGAGTGTAGGGCATAATTCAAGCCAGGAAGCTTTAATTTAATTTATGTTTGTCAAAGGGCTATACCACATTGTAAACAAAAAATTTGCCAACCCCCAAACTGGTTATTCCTTATTCTGATGCAATGGATTCATATTTTGCGCCTTTGGAATGGTTTCTGTGATGTAAAGAGCTTAAGTCATATTGTAAAATAATAGGTCAAATTTTCTGAAAAGAATCTTGGTTTGGATTACTGAACTCACCTGGTGCCTAACAGTTGTATTCCAGCATGCCCCAAATGTCAGAATCAAAACAAATAGGCAAAAAATACTTATTAAGTATTAAAAATAAGTGCTTTATTTTAAAATAACATATACTCTATTGGAAGTGGGCCTGGAAAATAATGGGCAATGAAAGAATTGGTGAGAGAAAGCAAATGGCTGAAATGAACCTTGTAAAGCGCTCTACAGTGACCTCTATTGTTGTGTTTCATCTTCTAAAATTGTACACTACTTAATGGCAAACATGATATCTTTTTCTTCCACACTAGTTAGAACAGTCTCTGACATCAATAAATGGTTAAAAAAAAAATTGAATGTGTCTGGTTCTTTAATATACATTATCTTTACTCCTCTCTATATTCCTATGTGGAAGTATAATTAGCCCCAGTTTACAGATAAATTGAGACCCACAGACATTTTATGATTTAACTGAGATTTTATAGCATCTAAGTGATTGAGTCAAGATCTGAACACAACCCACTCTATTCATTTACAGAGCAGCATTTAATACATATTTGTTTAATTAATCAATGTTTTTTGTGACTTAAGAATAAGGACTTATTCTGATTATAGAAATCCTTTCATTCAACTCATACAATTGTTATTATAAATACGGCATGAAGAAAAAAAGGAAGTCTAAGTTAAGGAGTTAATGATCTCATTTGTATGGTGCTTCTAAATAAATTAACACTGTTATCTAAATCTATTTTGGAATTATTTTGTGTTCTTAAGAGGAAAGGAAATATTGTATGTAGGGAGATAAATGTTATGGTTAGAAGAGACTTTCAAAATATATTTTCAGTCTGTGTTTCCAGGATAGAGATTTACTTATCCCCTCCTTCTTCTTCTCCCCTTCCTCTTGCTCTTTTCTTTCTTTATTTTTAAGACAGGGTCCTTCTGTCACCCAGGCTGGAGTGCAGTGATGCAATCACAGCTCACTGCAATCTTGAACTCCTGGGTTTAAGCTATTCTCCCACCTTGGCCCATCAAAGTGTTGGGATTACAGGCATGAACTACAGCCCCAGGCCACCTCTTCCTTTTTGACTGGATTGCCTCCCTTTAAATAAACTGTATATGAAATTTTATGGTTTTGGTTTTTCTCTTTTTTCTTTCTTTCTTTTTTTTATTTTTTATTTTTTTGAGATGGAGTCTCACTCTGTCGCCCAGGCTGGAGTGCAATGGCACCATCTCAACTCACTGCAACCTCCACCTTCCAGGTTCAAGCGATTCTTCTGTCTCAGCCTCCTGAGTAGTTGGGATTACAGGCGCCCACCACCACACCCAGCTAATTTTTGTATTTTTAGTAGAGATGGGGTTTCACCATGTTGGCCAGGCCGGTCTTGAACTCCTGGCCTGAAGTGATCCACCCACCTCAGCCTCCCAAAGTGCTGGGATTACAGGCGTGAGCCACCGTGTCCAGTGAAATTTTATGATTTACTGCAGCCAAATATACATGTCAGTGATTTTAAAACTCAACACTATTTTTTTTTTTTGTATTATATAACTTAAATCCAATTTTGGATCTAAACATAATGATTTTAAGTTTTTTAACAACAATTTTCAACTTGTGGTCTAATAGCAGGTTTGGATGGGGCTTGTGTTCTGGAAGACACAGTTTTGATGCTTTTAATAACCTGCTATTGTTAAATAGAATTTGAATGGGTGAAAAATGAAATACGGACAAAAACCTATTGGATTCTCAAAACACTAAATATAGATACTGGTACATAAAATTTGAAATTAAGGCAGATTCTGGAAAACTGACTCTTAGGAGTAAATTGAAAGGGATTTTTTTGTTGCTATTTGGAAAGCATTTCATAAAATTGAAATGAAGAATACAGCAAATTTAACCACTAGGAAAACACTTTCTTCACTTGCCTTCCATGACATTCTACTCTTTTGATTTTCTCTTCTCCTTCTCCTTTGCTGGGTCCTCCTTTTCTTTCCATCTCTTCATGCAGGACTCCTCCAGGGTTCAGTCCTTGATCTTCTTTTTTCAGTTTTCTATCTACACTCATTCTAATGGTTTGAAATACTATCTATGTGCCAGTGACTCCCAAATTTTGATCTTCAACCCACACCTCTCTCTCCTGCTGCAGAATCATAAATTCCAACTAACTAGTTGACAACACCAATCAGATCACTAAAAAGTATCTCAAACTTAACACTGAGAACTGAAATCTTGATCTTACCTCTCAGATTTGTTCCACCTGAACTTTCCCTCATTTCACCTGATGGTAACTCCACCCTTTGAATCACTCAAGTCAAAAGTCTTGGAGTCACCTTTGACTTTTTCATGTCCTCCATTCAGTTCCATCAGTAAGTTTACCATACAGCAAAATAACTTCTCAACCACCTACACAAGACTTACCCTGGTTCGGGCCTCTATCATTCCTTCCCTTCTTCCACACACCCCACCCCTGCATAGGATCTTCTCAAAAGAAGATTCTGAATGACGCTTTTACTTTACTTTTATTTATTTTTTTTGAGAGGCTGTCGCCCTCTCACCCAGGTTGGAGTGCAGTGGCACCAACATGGCTCGTTGCAACCTAGCCTTCCAAGTTCAATGGCTCCTACTGCCTCAGCCTCCTGAGTAGCCGGGACCACAGATGTACACCATGCCCAAATATGTAGATATTTGGGGTCTCACAGTGTTGCCCAAGCTGGTCTTGAACTCCTGGGCTCAAGCAATCCTCCTGCCTTGGCCTCCCAAAGTGCTAAAATTACAGGCATGGGCCACTGCAACAGCCTGATTCTTTTAAGATGTTAAGATCATACCATTCTTTACTTCAAAATCCTATAAGAGATCTGCATCTCATATAAAATAAAAGCCAAAGTCCTTAGAAAACTACACCACCTGTCCAATCTCAACCCTTCTTGCCTTTCCTGGCTTGCTACTGACTAGGAGCACTGGAGCTGGCTGTTTGCTTTGCCAGGACAGCTTTTCTCCTTGATAACCAGCTTTTCTCAGATTAACAGCTCTTCCCTCAGATAACTAGTTTATCCCATTACTTCCTTCAAATTTTGGCTCAATATAACGTTTTCAACAAAGCCTACTCTGAGAATCCTATTTAAAATTGCAACGTACTTTGGAAGTCCAGGGCGGACCAATCACCTGAAATCAAGCGTACAAGACCAGCCTGGCCAACATGGTGAAACTTCATCTCTGCAAAAACACAAAAATTTGCTGGGCGTGGTGGCACACGTCTGTAGTCCCAGCTACTCAGGAGGAGTTGGCAGTGATCGGAGATCGCAGCCACTGCACTCCAGCCTGGGCGTCAAAGCAAGGCTCCATCGCAAAAAGATGAATGTCTCTTCATCTTCTTTTATCCTGTTCTTTTTTTTTTTCCATACCACGTCTTACTCTGTAGCTCACCATAATTTATTTGTGTGCTCATTTTAGGTTTCCCTCACGTAAAACGTAAACTAATCCAGGCATGGTTTTTGTTGTTATCGTTCCATTATTTTGAGGGCTGGGCACATTGATGTGCAAGGAGTGCCCAAATTCATCATCTCACTCTTTATACAGCTGGGCAAACTGCCTAAAGTTTTCTCAAGCCTCAGCTTTACTATTTTCTTAAACGACTAAAACTCACAAAAGCCGTCTACAGTTTTAAATACTTTGCGACCCCGGAAGTAAAAGGTTAAGGAACGGGTTCACAGGAGAACGCTGTTTCCGTTTCCGTACGGAAGCAAAGGAGCCGACACCATGGCGAAAGCCGGGGAAAAGAGCAGCAGCAGCTGGAAGAAAAGTCTGAAACGGAAAGCCGCTGTCGAAGAAATTCAGGAGGCTGCAGGCGCTGGGGATGGGGCGACGGAAAGCGGGGTCCAACCCCCGAAAGCGGCTGCTTTTCCGCCAGGCTTTAGCATTTCGGAGATTAAAAACAAACAGCGGCGACACTTAATGTTCACGCGGTGGAAACAACAGCAGCGGAAGGTACGCGAGGGGCGGGAGCTGCCGGGCGCTTGCGCGATGTTCCTGACGCTTAGGGCGGTCGCGGGGCGCACAGATGTGTATGTCTGCTGGTCTCAAAGTGTACTCTGTGGCTCGGTAGGAAGGGTGGTGCCGCGGCCCACGTGTTCTGGTTTCCTCGCCGTGGTTTGGAGACTCTCGGTTCAGCCTTTTGCCTGAGCATCAGGGTGGAAGATTTTCTTGATAGGCTGTTTCCTAGGATGCTGGATTCACAAGGAAAGCTGGAAGGCCTCTTGGCTTAGTAGTGAAAACTACGCCCTCCTGGCCCAGAACGCAAAAGTCTCAGCCCTTTGGCCTGTCTAGGCAGCGTTGGTTAATTTGCAGAATCTGAAATGGAGGCAATACGTAATAAATCCAAAATATTGCTTCTCTGATTCCTGCAGCAGCTCTTTACCGAAATTAGTACTGTAAAGTTTCTGGTAATTGTATTTGTTCTTTAAGCCTTATCTTTATACGTTTCTGGTAGGTAAACAAACTGAAACGTAAAGGGGTTTAAACGGTTTGCCAAGGTCGCAGTGCCCGTTTCTGGTTAAATTGCAATTGGAACAAAACGTTTGCTTATTCTTGCACATCATGGAAGTTCACACAATATTCTTATTACGTGTCTGCCTCCTCTTACCGGCCCTTCTGAGGCCCGGGACTGGTTCTTACTCATGTTCAGTGTCAAGGTGCTGTTTGAGTACATACAAGGGGCATTTAACTCATTCTGGTATGCACGTATTGGGGAGGGATGTCCTAGAAGATTTACTGGAGCTATGATTTCTAATCTGAAACCTGGTGGATTGAGGATCAGTAGGTGCTGGAAAAAAAATAATATTTTTTATTTTGTCAACCCTTCTATCTAGAAATCTCCAGGAGAATATATAGATTGACAGTACAAATACAGATAATCTTAATCCACTTTGCAAGCTCTCACTAAATTTTAAAAGTATATTTTGATGATAAAATATGTAAATAATTGGTGATGGTTTTATGAAAAACAACCTGAAAACTCATCTCCCATTCCTATTTTTAGTGCTTTTCAAGAGAAGCAAGCAGCATAACCGTGGTCGTCTTTAGGATGCAACCAGTTAGGCAAAACACAGCGGAGACCACATATTGTACTTTAATTAATTTGAGACTTTATGGAAAAAGATTAAGCTAGTCAAATTTTAAATGTTCAAACTTGCCAGTTTAGATTTTTTTAAAAAGAATCAAGGTCTTTGTTAAAGAAATCTTATTAATTGACCAGCTCATTTGGCTTACAGTAATTTAGGTAGAAAAATCCATGTCCAGATGCTTATTTCAATAGATTACAAAGATCGCCCAGTTCGAGTATCCATAGCATTAGTAATTTGTAGTTTGAGTATGTGTTTGTGATATAACTGGTTGTTTCTCAATATTGTTCTCTTTCTTTTCACCCTTTAGGAAAAGTTGGCAGCTAAGAAAAAACTTAAAAAAGAAAGAGAGGCTCTTGGCGATAAGGTAAATAAAATTCTTAGCTGTTTGTTTTCTGTCTTATATTAGGGGATCCTTCCTGATATGTAAGTTGAATTACTTTCTTTTAAAATTTATTATTACATATTTCATATGTGTGAAGAAATACAAAAGTAATATAGTAAACCTCTTTGTATCATTTACCCAGCTTAAGAAATAATGCATTAGCAAAGAATGTTGGAAGCCCCTTGTCTGCTTCTTCATAATTGCTTTTCCCTCCATAGATAACCACTCATGAAATTTTTGATTATTTTTTCCATGCATTTCTTTTACCTTTACTATGTATGTTTGTGTACCTATACAGTAACACAGTGGTGGTGTTTTGCATGTAACTTTGTGTTTGAGAGGTCAACACAACCTGGGGAAGCTCCTCACGTTAGGCCTGGAGCTTGGCTCTTGTGATGTGAAGCAAAGGTTTTTGGTTAGGCAAGGCTGGGGAAAGGCAGGACAGAGCCTGTTCTGGAGTAGGGTGATAAGGATGTGTTAAGCTTTAGAGCTGGTACAGAGGATATGAACCTGTGAAAAGTGAGAATGGGGAGTGGGAGGAGGGTGAGGATTATGGCAAAGAAAAGAATGGACAATGCATCAAGAAAGAATTTGGCTATATTTGTGGTACTCATAAGAAGTGAAATCTTTATTGAAAAAATTTTTAGACTACTAAATACTCATACATTATTGCATAGCTAAGTTATTTTTATTTTCAGTGTATTTATAGTTACTCCTAGGTTATGATTTATTTTTGCAAAATTTTGAAAACATTCATGTCTCCCCTCCCATTTCTTAAGATGTAAGTTACCAAATAAGGGTGTTTGAGGAAGGGAAAAAAATGTAAAGACTGTATACAAACTAAACACTCTACTATTTCATGCATTCTTTGAATAGTATTAAGTTAAACCATAGAAAATTGTCAATAGTAGACTGTTTTGACCTGCAGTATCCTAGTATGTCAAGCATGTTAGTCTCTTTTTAACTCTTTAGTAATCAGTCTATTACAGCAAATTAATGTTATGATCACCATTTGAAAATACCACCATTCTTGCTTTTTGAGATAAAAGATGACTTCTTAAAACTGCTTCCTTTAAAAAAATTATTAAAATGTAATATTTGTTTCATAGAGTAATAAATGCTAAATAGTTTCAGTTTATGTTTTCTTCATAGCTCTGCTAGTGTATGTATATTTTGAATTAGTTTTAATGTACTCCTACAATTCTGTGCGCTACTTTTTAACAGTTCATTTACACCATTTCTTGGTCTAAGCTAAGTATGCATGATTGCTGATCCTAACAGTATTCCATAATGTTGATGTACTATAGTATGTTTAGTCATTACCTTGATGTTGAACATTTGCCCTGTTTGCTGTTTATTTTCATTATAAATAGGGATACTACATATTTCTTTGTATAAACTTTTCCCCCATTTACATTCCTGAACACAAATACCCCAAAGTAAAATTACTAGGTCAACGGATAACAACTAGACTTTTATTAAATTTTTCTGAGTAGCTTCCCGAAAGTATTGGAACAGTCATGTACAGATGTCATTTGTTATTTTTCTCCTTTTTTTTTTTTGTTTGAGGTGGAGTCTTGCACTGTCGCCCAGGCTGGAGTGCTGGAGTGCAGTGGCATGATCTCAGCTCACTGCAAGCTCCACCTCCCGGGTTCACACCATTCTCCTGCCTCAGCCTGGGACTACAGGGGCCCACCCCTACGCCCAGCTAATTTTTTGTATTTTTTAGTAGAGACGGGGTTTCACCGTGTTAGCTAGGATGGTCTCGATCTCCTGACCTCGTGATCCGCCCGCCTCGGCCTCCCAGAAGTGCTGGGATTACAGGCGTGAGCCACCACGCCGGGCCTATTTTTTTCTTTTATTTTTCTCCTGTTTGATATGTTTTCCCCTAATAGATAATTATCTCGATCCCTATTTCTTCTCCTTGTTATTTCTGCACAGTTTTAAGCCGTTTCATTCAGTGTTGGCCATTCTTCTAGTATGTGTGTGTCTCTGCCCAGATTGTTAAAAAAAAAAAAAAGCCTCTTATTCAATATTGTTATTAGGATTGATGTAGCAATAGAAGTGAATTGATCTGAGGAACAGATTGAGTTTGGGATTATTTGTAGCTTTCTGTTGTTTTTCCCCAACCGTAATATAATTAATGTAAAATCCTTCTAAAATGTAATCCTTTCTCTTTTACTTAGGCTCCACCAAAGCCTATACCCAAGACCATTGACAACCAGCGAGTGTATGATGAAACCACGGTAGACCCTAATGATGAAGAGGTAATGTTAGAAGTCTTAAATTAGTGTGAATGATCACACATAATTGATAAATTGTATATTTTTATGTTGATATTTAAAGTGCTGGCTGGCGAAGTTGTGTAATGGACTGGTTCAGCTAAAATGCTGGCATATTATCTTCTTATTTGGTGTAGATTATTTCATAATTGATTTCCCAATAATGCTATAGACAAATTAAGTAAATATTTACTTTCTAGTAATCTATTTTATGTCTAGGTAAACTTTTACATTTGTCATATAATCCCTGACTAGTATTTTGGATGGGTTTTTTTGTTTTTGTTTTTTATTTTGTTGAGACAGAGTCTTGCTCTGTCACCCACGCTGGAGTGCAGTGGTGTGATCTCGGCTCACTGCACCCTCTGCCTTAACCTCCTGAGTAGATGGGATTACAGGCACCTGCCACCACGCCTGGCTAATTTTTGTATTTTTAGTACAGATGGGGTTTCACCATGTTGGCCAGGCTGGTCTCGAACTCCTGACCACAGGTGATCTGCCCATCTTGACCTCCAAAAGTGCTGGGATTACAGGCGTGAGCCACCGCGCCTGGCGTGGTAGTTTTAAAAGAATTCCTCGTACTATAGACTTTTGCAGTATTTATTAGACATTTTGATACCTAAGAATAACATTTGATGCTATTTTTTGTATTCTCATAAATCTTAGTTTCAAGATAATCTTTAACTTTGCACATTCTCCTTAGATAGTTTGCAACAGTGCAGTAAAAGAAGCAAGATTTTAAAACTATATTTTTAAAAGTTTCGTAAAGGAAACTGGGTTTGGAATGTCTGTTTGCTTTGCAATAGTGCTGCTGTCAACATTCTTTCACATATCTCCTGGTATAGTCATTCACCGATTTCTGTCCTTCTTTCAGCAAATGTTTATGGATTCACCTGCACTGTATTGGGATCCGTTTTAGGGATTTGAGATCCATCAGTACACAGAATACTCACACACACACACACAACTTCTACCCACCCAGAGCTTACATTCTAGGAAGGGAGACAAACAGTCAACATAATGAAATAAATAAGTTAGACATATGTTAGCCAGTGATAGGTTACTAAAGGAAAACAGGATAAAGAAGATTCAGGACTACTGAAGTAGAGAGGGTTTGCAATTTTATGTAAGTAAGGTGTTTGTGTGTGTATGCATTTTAATTTATTTTGACATTTCAGACTTCATAGAAAAGTAGGAATTTGTACATACCCTTCACCCAGACTTCCTAAATATTCCCTCTTAAATGAGAGTAAGTGGCAGACATGGTGCCCCTTTATTCCTGTGTATCTCATTTTGTTTATTAGCACACTTAGCAAAATCAGACAGTTAACACTGGTATACATTATTATCTGTTCTATAGATCTTACTCAGATGTCACTAGCTGTTCCAATAATGTCCTTTCTAGCAAAAGAAAAGTCCCAGGTCATACGTTCCATTGTAATTACCTTTAATTTCCTTAAATTTAGAACAGTTTCTCAGTCGTTTGCTTTTTTGTGACATTGAGATTTTTTGAATAGTACAGACCAGATATTCTGTAGAATGTACCTTAATGTGAGTTCGCCTGGGGTTTCCTCTGATTATATTCAGTTTATGTACTTTTGACAGAAATACAGGTTGAGTGTCCCTTGCCTGAAATGCTTGGGACCAGAAGTGTTTTTTTATTTTTTTTTCTCTGAGATGGAGATTTCCTCTGTTACCCAGGCTGAAGTGCAGTGGCACGATCTCAGCTCACTGCAACCTCTGTCTCCCAGGTTCAAGCAATTCTCCTGCCTCAGCCTCCCAAATAGCAAGGATTACAGGCACCCAGCTAATTTTTTTATTTTTAGTAGAGACAGGGTTTCACCATATTGGCCAGGCTGGTCTCAAACTCCTAACCTCGTGATCCACCCGCCTCAGCCTCCCAAAGTGCTGGGATTACAGGCATGAGCCACCACACCCGGCTGGACCAGAAGTCTTTTTGGATTTCAGATTTTGGAATATTTGTGATAGATAATGAGGTATCTTGATGATTGGACCCAAGTCTGAACAGAGCATTTATTTATGTTTTGTATACATCTTATGCACATAGCCTAAAGGTAACTTTTTTTATTTTTGGTGATGGAGTCTTGCTCTGTTGCCCAGGCTGGAGTGCAGTGGTGCAGTCTCTGCCCACTGCAACCTCTGCCTCCCTAGTTCAAGCAATTCTGCCTCCAGAAAAGCTGGGACTACAGGCTCACGCCACCATGCCCAGCTAATTTTTTGTATTTTAGTAGAGATAGGGTTTCACCATGTTGCCCAGGCTGGTCTTGAACTCCTGAGCTCAGGCGATCCTCCCACCTTGGCCTCCCAAAGTGTTAGGATTACAGGCATGAGCCACCCCGTCCGGCCTAAAGGTAACTTTTATACAATATTTTTAATGATTCTGTGCATGAAACAAACTTTTGACTGTGACCCCATCACATGAGGTCAGGTGTGGAATTCCCCACTTGTGGTGCCATGTTGGTGCTTTATCAAAAAGTTTTGAATTTTGGAATATTTCAGGTTTTGGGTTTTTTAATTAGGGAGGCTTGACCTCTGCCATGAACGTTATGTTAAGTCCTTTTTCAGTACTTCTTATCAAGAGTCACTTGATGATTTTCTCCTACTGGTTATGTTTACCTTGATCACTTGGTTAAAGTGGTGCCTGCCAGGTTTCTTCACTCTGAATTTAATGTTTTTCCCTTTGTATGATAATTAATAAGTATTTGGGGAGGAGATACTTGAATGTTACTCCTCAATTTACACTCATTGTAGATCATTTTTTCCAGTTTGATAAGTGAGAAATTGTATATCACTATAGTTTTAATTTGCAGTTCTCATTTTGAATGAGGTTGAACATCTTTTCATATTTTTTCCCCTTTGATCAATTGATTGTGTCTCTTGCCCATTTTTCTACTGTGTAGTGATTTTTTATACAGGATAGTCAGGGTGGGCTTTATTGAGAAATTGACCTTTTGGCAAAGACTTGAAGGATGTGAGGAAATTTAGCCATCCTTGGGCAAAAGGAACCCCAGAGAGAACACCCAGTGCACAAGCTCCAAGGCAGGAGTGTATCGAATATGCTTTTTAAGAATAACAAGAAGGCCATTGTGGCTGAAATTAAGCAAACAAAGGGAGAGGATTGTAGAAGAGGTCCTAGGAAAGTATGATAAAGAGGAAAGACCAGATCAGTGACTTTGTTGGCCAGTATGAGGACTTTGGTTTTATACTTAGTGAAATGAGGAGCCATTGGATGGGTTGAATAGAAGAATGACGTGATCAGACTTAATTTTTAAAAGTAGTTAGCTGCTTTACTGAGAATATAACTGGGGAGGTAAGTAGAATAATTAGGAAGCTACTAAACAAATCCAGGAAAGAAATGATGGGCTTTCATCATGACCTGGGCCAGGGTAGTTACGATGAAAGGGGTGAGAATTGATCTGATTCTAAGTATTTTTTCCCCTGGGTATATTTTGAAATCAGAGCTGCTTCAATTTCCTGACAAATTGGATGTGGAATTTCAGAGAAATCGAGGATTCAAAGATGGTATTAAGGTTTTAGACTGAGCAAATTAGAAGGATGAAATGGTCATTGACTAGATGTGGAAGACTGAGTGAAGGAGATTTAAGGGGAAATCAAGAGTTCAGGACTCTTAAGAGTTTTTAGAAGAGATGTCAAGCAGGTAGTTGGGATATGAGCTTGGAATTCAGGGAAGAGGTCTTGACTGGAAATAAATTTGGGGATAACAGGCATATAGAGGGTATGTATACATAAAGGTTTCCCTAGAATATTTACCTACAGTAGGATAATTTTGAGTCATGAGAATGTGTAAATGTTTAACTTTACATGATTATACCAAAATATTTTTCAAAGCAGTGGTTGTACCATTTTATACTTTTGTGGTACAAGAGTAGTAGTGTTCCTGCTCATCCACATTCTAACCAACTCCTGGTATGTTCAGACTAATGATAAAAGGCTGTCTCATTGAGGTTTGAATTTGTATTTCCTTGTTTTCTAATGTTGAGCGTCGTTTAATATAAGTTGTTTTCTTTAGAGATAAAACACGTCTTTTGCCCAGTTTTCTATCATGTAGTGTATTTTGATCATTTGTGGAACTTCTCTATATAATTTGGATACCAATCCTTTATACATATTAAAGGCATCTTCCAATTCATGGATTCTCTTTCTATTTTCTATGGTGTCTTTTGAGGACGAGGACCAGAAGTTCTTGATATAGTTGAATTTTTGAAATTTTTAGCATTTAAAGCTTTTTATGTCATATTTAAGAAACTGTTCTCTTTCCTGTAATCCTAAGTTACTTTTTCTTTCTTTCTAAAACAATTAAAGAGTTGTCTCTCATGTTTATTTACTTAATTGTTAGGAATTGTTTTCTGTTTGGTGTGGGAATGGAAACCAGTTACTTTCCTTCCTGTCTTTCACCCCAGCCTGTCCTTTTGTGCATATATATATATATATATATAGTTTATCCAGTACCATTTTTGGAGTAGTGCAGCCTTTCCGCACAATGAATTGTAATGCCAAGTTACATATCAAATATCTATATATGCTTGGTCTTTTTCTGGGCTATTTGCTTGGCCAGTTTGTCACTGCATCATTACTTTCTTAATTAGCTTCATAATAAGTCTTAATATCTGTAAGTGCAAGATGCTTCTTTCACTCCTGCCCATAAATACCCTCTCTTCAGATATGTTTTGGCTTTTCCTAGGCCTTTACTCCTCCATATAAATTATAAATGGTACAAAAATCAGATCAATTTGGGGATATATATATCCTCCAAATTGGGGATACATATGTATATATATATTATATATTTCTTAGGTCTTCTTTAAATAGTGAAACGTATTTCATGAATTTCATAGTTCTCTTCATGCAAGTTGACCCATAAATCTTCCTAGAGCTATTCCTGGGTATCTTACGGTTTTTGTTGGTGTAAACTGCATGTCTTTGAAAATTGTTTTGGTTGCCAATTTATAAAAATGCAGTGGATTTTTGAGTAGTGATCTTCTAACCAGTAGCCTACCTAAATTCATTTCTAATTTGTTGGGATATTGTTTTCATTTTTCTGTTTTAGATAATCATTTCTGCAAATGACAGTTTTCTTATTTTGACCTGTTTTTCTCCCACTTTTGTGCCTTCTAGAACTTCTAGCTTAATGTCAAATAAATAGAAAAATCAATAGTGCCATCTTTGCCACATTCCTGATTTTCAAAAGAATATTTCCAATGCATCATCATTAATATTTGTGTCACTAAAGATAGATCATTAAGAGTTAAGGATTAAGTAAATTTTATTCTTAGGCTATTTTTTGTCTTGTTTATCATGAATGAATGTAGAATGTTATTAGATGTTTTCTTTGCAAATATTGAGGTGATTATATGGCTTTTCTCTTTTATTGCATTAAACATCATAACCAAATTGGGTTTATTCTTTGCTTAGAATTAATTTTATCTGTGTTCATGAGTGAGACTACAGTAATGTCCACTTTTCATTCCTCATATTATTTTATTTTGGCTTTTTCTTTTTTAAATCAGTTTTTACCAAGATATCTATTCTCTTAGTCTTTTCTAAGTACTTTCTTCTTGATCCTATTGAATCTTTGTTTTTTGATTATTTTATATCTCCTTTTATCTTTATTACTTTTTTCTGCTTCCTTTGAGTTGATTCTGTATTTATTGATTTGCTCAATATGTATATTTTCTAATGTGAGCAGGTATAGCCATAAGACTCTTTCAGAGTCTTATACCAAGACCACTTGGGTATATTCCACAAATTTTAAAAGGTACTACTTTCATTATTGTTTAAACCTGAGTGTCTCTTAATGGAAGATTTGTCTTCTCTTAATTTCATTAGTGTTTTTGCTTGTTTTTTTTTTTTTCCTGTGGTTATTATTTTCACCAACCAAGTTGATGACGGAAATGAAAGCAGTTCAAGAGTAAACATATCTCAGTTTCTGCCCTGAAGTGATTTCTGACAGTTTTATTCAGTTTTGTACTTGTATTTTACACAGGAGAAATCCACTCCATCCTCTTCCTGTGTCCATTAATGTCAGTCCTTCCTGGTCTGTCTTTAAATCCCCTATCAGCTAGGCACTCAGTGTTCAGCAGTCCTGCTGAAGCTACTTTTAGAATTCTGGCCCAGTAGAATATTTGTTTGATGTAAAATTATCCTTCTTCTCTGTTCTCAGGTTGCTTATGATGAATCTACAGATGAATTTGCTTCTTACTTCAACAAACAGACTTCTCCCAAGATTCTCATCACAACATCAGATAGACCTCATGGGGTAAACACATTGATTAATTTAGTTCTTGAATTCTTAATTTTCTTATTAGTTCTATTTAAAGTACTCTGTTCAGAAGAGTTAAACCTTCAGTTAACTGCCTTAAAGAATGCCTGTGAATAAGTAAATAAAACGTAGCAGTGGTGATATGATGTAGGTTTACTAAATATGATTCTTCAGGATAGGATTTCTCAACCTCAGCATTGTTAACATTTTAGCTGGAGAATTCTTTGTTATCGTGAGCCATCCTGTTCATTATAGGATGTTTACCAGCTTCCCTGGCCTCTATGCATTAGGTGCCGGTAGCAACCACACACCACTACCACTACCACCAGTCATAACCATCAAAAATGTCTCCAGATATTGCCAAATGTGTCCCCTGATGGAGCAGAATTGCCCCTAATTGAGAACCACTGCTTTAGGATGATCAGCCTTTGATAAAAGAGGCGACACTGTTCCAGTTTCATGCTTTCCTCAGTGTTGCTTTCTATTAATCATAATAATTGTTATTTCTTTCCTTATGTATCACATAAGATTTTTATTCTTTTTCAAAAACTATTCAAAATTTTTGTTATTTTGTTTTGCAGAGAACAGTACGACTCTGTGAACAGCTCTCCACAGTTATACCAAACTCACATGTTTATTACAGAAGAGGACTGGCTCTGAAAAAAATTATTCCTCAGTGCATCGCAAGAGAGTTCACAGACCTGATTGTTATTAATGAAGATCGCAAAACCCCAAGTATCCTTTTTTTTTTAAGGAGGTTTTCCTGTCCTCTCCCTCAACCCCCTTAAAAATATATTTAAAAGAATAAGGAAATATTGCCTATAACTTTCAGAAAATAATTTTTTTATCAGAAAATTATATCTCTTTCCAAGAATCTATAAACTGATTTTTCCTTTGTATTCACCAAACATTTATCAGGCACATGCTACAGCCAAGAGATCATTTTAACCCTTAGTAAAAGATGCAGAGATAAAACAAGAGACAACCTTCAGGAAATTCATAGGTGGAGTAAATGGATATGTAAACTGACAAAATATAGTGTGGATGGTACAATTAAACAGAGAAATGCAGGAGAGAGTGGGGACCCTGTGATTGGTACAAAGTCTGCCCTGGGAGGAAGGACTTCCTGTAGAAAGAGATGCTGAAGCTGGATCTAGATGGACGAGGGTGAAGCAGGGGAATGAGGCAGAGAAAAGCGCTCAGTGCAGAGGGACAACCATTTGGAAAGAGAGGGAGGAAAGAGCTGACCTAGTTGGGGATCTGCATATGGTTTGTTATGGCTAGATTTTACGTTGCCAGAGGTGGTGTCGCAGGATTCAGTTTTTGAGGTAGAGACTTGGGCCCATGTTATGTGTTCCAGTCTAAACTTTTCTGTGAGTCTCAGATCTGAGATGAATGTGTCACCTGAAGCCAAGGTATTTCTTCCTATTGAGATAAGAGACTTCATAAAGGATATGTAGGTTTGTTGTTATTGTTGCTATTTTATTTACTTATTGAATGATGGCTGTGAGTTCAGTAGCTTTAAAGATGACCAATTGAATGAGTCATCTTTATGATTTTTAATTTCATTAAAATAAAATTATAAAGAATTTACCAAAAAAAAAAAAACGGACAAAACTTTCTGTGGTGCCAGAATAACATTTTATTTCTAATATCAGTGAACACTGTTGTTTTTAAATTAGTGGCTTAAAAGGCTGTTTTTTAAAAATCTAACTTTTATCATTTTTATTGTTTTCAATATAACTTACTTTATCCACTTGTTCTAGTAGCTTTCTAGAAACTAAAATAAACTATAACAAGCTTTGTAATGTGTTTTGTTGGCCATATTATAATTTGGTTTACCAGATTAATGTATCAAATATCTGAAATCTCTTGAATACTTAACTACTCCAAAAAAAATTTGTTTTTAAGGTAGTTGCTACCTCTTTTTCTTTTTTTAAACTGCCTCCACAAAGTGGTAAGGTCTGTTTTCCTCTTTTTATTTTTGGCAGTTAAAAAACAACTGTCATCACTTTGAGGCCGCTAGTAACCCTGCTAAGAAGCAGGCATTCATCAATTCAATAAATGTTCTATCCTTATTTTATCCAGGGTGTTTTATATGGTCACACAAATTTCACCTATATCATCTATTGCCTTTAAAAAGTTTACATTTTCTGGCTGGGCGTGGTGGCTCACACCTGTAGTCCCAGCACTTTGGGAGGCCTAGGCCAGCAGATTGCTTGAGGTCAGGAGTTTGAGACCAGCCTGGCCAACATGGCAAAATCGCGTCTCTACTAAAAATACGAAAATTAGCTGGGCGTGGTGGCACATGCCTGTAATCCCAGCTACTTGGGAGGCTGAGGCACTAGAATTACTTGAACCCGGGAGGCAAAGGTTGCCATGAGCCAAGATGGTGCCCACTGCACTCCAGCCTGGGTGACAGGACAAGACTGTCAAAAAAAAAAAAAAATAGTGGTGATTCCTGGAGACTTAGCATGGGTTCAGGAATAAAAATCACAACTCCTAATGATGACACATGGCGGAAAAGCTGGAAAAACAGGATTTAGCCTGTGGGAAAGTAGATTCTAGGAACATGGCATCTTTCTAAAGACATTGGAGGGGCTACTGTATGAAAGAGTAGTGCTGAATGGTGGAAGTAAAGGGATATACTTTTTTGACTTATTCTAAAATAGAACTTCATCAGCTGTCTAAACTGTAGAAACCTACTAGTGGCTTTGAGTCAGGGCAGCTGTTTTATCAAATACAGATTCCGTTATTTGCTACTTTTGTGATTTTAGTCAAGTTTCTTAGCCACTCAGTTTCCTCATTTTTTAAATGTAGGAAATAATAACTATCTTTAGAGTTCCCACAAGATCACATTAAATGTATTGTTTATAAAGCATGGTGTCTGGTAGTGCCATGTGGTAGTCATTTTAGTAAACGTGGTATAGTGAGAAGCATGTAAGCTTTATCTTTACAGACCTACATCCTGTATTCATTATTTCTACATGGGGAACTACTGGCATTTGAGGTAGGGTAATTATTTGTGCTACACTCTTGGCAGCTTGTAAGATGGTTTGCATTCCTGGCCTTTGGATTCTAAATACCAGTAACACCTCAGTCATCCTGACAAACAAAATGCCTCTGTACATTTCCAAATGTGAGCAGCTGTCAGCCAAGGGCTTAAGCTAGGTGCAGTCCCACCCTGGTTGAGATGTGCAGTTGCCTTGGTGTGATTTACTTAGGCTAATTTACTTGACCCTCTTCAGGCTCTTTTCCTCATTACTGAAATAGGCATGATGACTCCTGTTTTGCGTGATTTGTGTTAGGGATTAGCAGTAATGTAAATAAAGCCTCTTGCACAATGCAGGTACACAGGAAAAGAAGTTATTTAGAAACTGGTAAGTTTGGATTTTGTACTTTGCTTTTGACACCACAATTTAGTGGGAATGTTCTAGAAAGGATTTAAGCCTTGATTTGGGGGTTGGAAGAAATGACTTTTATATCTCCTAGACCCCTTAATAAATACTTTTGGCTATATTTCATGAAGTTTAACCTGTGGTGAATCTTTTAAAATGATAGAATTCAAACGTTTGCTGAAAAATCTGCCTGCAGCCCCAGCACTTCGGGAGGCTAAGGCAGGTGTATCGCTTGAGACCAGCCTGGGCAAGATGGCAAAACCCTGTCTCTACAAAAATTAGCTGGGCATGATGTCATGCCTGTAGTCCCATTTACTCGGGAGGTTGAGGTGGGAAGATTACTCGAGCCTGAGAGGTTGAGGCTGCAGTGACCCATGGTCGTGCCATTGCACTTCAGCCTGGACTGCAGAGTGAGACTGTCTCAAAAAAAAGAAAAAAATTCCCATCCCTACCTAAGTGTTAGCAGATTAGTTGGGAAGAAAGGTGTTTTCCTTACTGTAACTCAAATAAGTGATGAGTGCTGTGGTAGCAGTGAGAACTGAGAAGATTTAGATCTTAATTCTGACTGCATAAAAAGGTGACATTTGAAGTATACTATAATAGATGAGTAAAATGTTGCAGGTATTCAAATTAGCAGAAGCAAAAAATGCATGCTAGGATTAACAAATATAGTACATAAGACTGCGAGTGCCTACCAGTTAGGAAACAGCTTGGTGTGGGCATAAATAGGTTGAAAAGGTAATTTGTGGCCACATTATGAATCTCATACCAATGTCTTCTTTCTGTAGATTAGTCTGTGATGAGAGTAGTATGAAATTAGCTGCAGCTGTCAAGACTGTGAAGGTATCTAGTTTGTTTTTCACTTAGCACATGAGAAACTATGGTACAGATATAATGAAACAGCTAAGTCCCATAGCTGGTTACTTATAGAACCAAGGCCTAAGTCCAGACTTGATTTTACAATCTGCATTAGGAGATGTACTTGAGATGGTGAGGAAAAAGGTCAGACCAACCACAATACTACTTTAATAATCTAGGTGGAAAATCTCAAGGACCTCACTACGACAGTAAGGGTAAAGAGGATGCTAAGTGAGGAAATTCTGAAGGTAAAAGCAGTTAAGATTTAGTGGGAGAGGAGAAGTTGAAGATACCATAGCTTCTAATCTGGAGGAATGAGTGTTGATGCCATTGTAAAAAGATGGCAACATCTGCTTTGAAAGATACATATTATATGCAGATAGACTTGAAACCATCTGATTCTGCCCTATTTAAGTTGTTGAATCAGATGAAATGTGTTTGAAAATTTCTTCTAAACTAGAAAAGCATAATACAAAGTGAAAGCCCTGTCCATTGCCATTAATATGCCTGCTTGTAATGCCATTAAGCAATAGCCAGGAATTACTCATGAAAAGTAAAGGTGTTTCAAGTGAAGGTCAGGTTGTGCCACAAAAACTTGAAGAACATTATATAGGTAGCAACCTTAGTTTGCAGCACCCAGGACTTCTAGAGTCCTTGGGCTGCTAGTCCTGCTAGTTGTAGGTAGGTGATCTTACATTTCATTTGTAGTTTAGCGTGTCTACATTTCATTTGTAATGTAGTTGTAGGTAGGTGATCTTACATTTCATTTGTAGTTTAGCGTGTGAGGGCATAATTCTCAATTCTCAATTTATGGGAAATGACAATCAGTGAATGGCTATTAATTGGTTAGTTGATTATAATTTGTGGTACAGTAATCCTAAGTAAGGGCTGATCTCTTGCAAAATACTAATAACCTTAATTTCATAGAGGAAAGTTTAGGAGTCTGGTCTCACGGGATGTTATTCAAAGTTGACAGCATATTCTGACCATACAAATGTGTAAAAGTGACATTTTGGGGTTATACATCTTCAGAACATGGAGGTAAAATACTGTATTTGCAGTGTTACATGATTGTAGAATCCCATCCTATTTTACTCCTAAGAGTAGTGGTCAGTTAAAGAGCTTTTTTTCACCTACTTTAGGGTACCTTAACATACCCTATTGAGGGTGATGATTAACTATTATATTGTAAAAGGAGAAAAAAAGGACTACCCTAGTCTATTTTCTTGGAAGATTTTGACTGATTTTGAGCTTTTGATATGGTAGGAAAATGTCACTTCAGAGGAATATGTACATCTGCCTGTTCACTTGGGTACAGATTTTAGGGACCTTTGGATGTAGAGGACTAGTTATTTAAACAATTAGGTTGAGATTACAGAGTTCAATGTGTTTCTCTTAACTTTTATGAACAGATGGACTTATTTTGAGTCACTTGCCAAATGGCCCAACTGCTCATTTCAAAATGAGCAGTGTTCGTCTTCGTAAAGAAATTAAGGTAAGTTTTATACATTCCATGATTGGCATTGATCTCTCCACAGTATTTGATTAGTAGATGCTGTATCTTATAGCTCTAATTTATTTTAATAATGGCATTTTTTTCTCCTGATTACAGCAGTTTTTATCTATCAGTTTTCTTGGGAGACTGTGGTGAAGTTACAGCCAGCAGGCAATAGTCTTCATTACTATGAAGCACATTGATTTTCTAATAGGATTTTTTTTTTGTTGCATTCACTGCATATTAATTTTAGATATGTCTTATTTCATGGGTTTGGTAAGCCATCTGTGATAGTTTGTCACTAAAAAACGATAAATTTTGCAAATTTGTCATGTAAATTTTGATATTTGAAATTGCATTGGGAGGTATTGCCAATTAGCTTAGCTCATGGTGATACTTATTTTTCATTATTTTTCTAGAGAAGAGGCAAGGACCCCACAGAACACATACCTGAAATAATTCTGAATAATTTTACAACACGGCTGGGTCATTCAATTGGACGTATGTTTGCATCTCTCTTCCCTCATAATCCTCAATTTATTGGAAGGCAGGTTGCCACATTCCACAATCAACGGGATTATATATTCTTCAGATTTCACAGGTGAGGAAGGTAAACTTGTTGAACTTTGACTTCAATCATGAAATATATTTTCAACATGAACTAATTTTCCAATATATTGTAGCAAGTATCATACAAGATAAAATGAATTATCTTTTGAACCCTGTCATAATGTTAAACAATAGCTTATTCAGATTAATTTAACTCTTTTTGTCTTTGAAGATACATATTCAGGAGTGAAAAGAAAGTGGGAATTCAGGAACTTGGACCACGTTTTACCTTAAAATTAAGGTCTCTTCAGAAAGGAACCTTTGATTCTAAATATGGAGAGTATGAATGGGTCCATAAGGTATGTGCTTATTGTTTAAAAAAACTAAGTAATTTTTAAAGTATGGGATAAGAGGGTGGGAGAGAGAGCATCAGGAATAGCTAATGGATGCTGGGCTTAATACCTAGGTGATGAAAATGATCTGCGCAGCAAACCACTATGGCACATGTTTACCTGCACATCCTGCACATATACCCCTGAAAAAAAAAAAAGCTACAATAACTGTGGTTCATCTGAAGTATAAACATCAGTGGTTCTCAAAGTAGTACCAGCACCATTACCTACGAACCTGTTAGGAATGAAAATTCTTTGGCCTGCAGACCTACTGGATCAGCAACTTAGGGGGTGGGGCCCAGCAGCAATCTGCTTATAAGCCTGTGTTATATGTGACTCTATTACATGTTTCTTGAGAACTACTGATAGTTTTCTTAGACGTTTGGAGATCATCATCTTAAATCATAAATGAAAACAATGAAAACTTTCAATGTTTTAAAACCATCCTTTTTTTTTTTTTTTGAGATGGAGTCTCAGCTCTGTTGCCCAGGCTGGAGTGCAGGGGTGCCATCTCTGCTCACTGCAACCTCCGCCTCCTGGGTTCAAGCTATTCTCCTGCCTCAGCCTCCCGAGTAGCTGGCATTACAAGCGTGCACCACCACACTGGCTAATTTTTTGTATTTTTAGTAGAGACGGTTTCACCGTGTTAGCCAGGATGGTCTTGATCTCCTGATCCACCCGCCTCAGCCTCCCAAAGTGCTGGGATTACAGGTGTAAGCCACCGCACCTGGCCTAAAACATCTTTTTCTATCTAGTATAAGCAGTACTTAGTAACATTTTTAAATCACACACACACACAAACTGCCAACATCTTTTATATTAGACTGACTATTCAGGGTCTCACACAAACCCAGTTTTTCAGTGCGTTACCTGTAAAGTTCTAGGGACGTTAACTTTTACTATTTTACCTGAATTGTTAATTATATTTTTGTTTTCTTTTCTTCTTCCACTCCCCTGCTTTCCACTTTCAGCCCCGGGAAATGGATACAAGTAGAAGAAAATTCCATTTATAAAAGTACTGAGAGAATAATATCGGATTTTGCTGAACAGGCCTATCTTGAAGTTGGGTAATTTATTTTTGACAGAATACTCTCTTCAAAATGGCATTTGTTGATTTCATAAGCCTCTCACGTTTGGACAAATTACCAAATGCCATGAATTGCCACTGTGTGTTTATGTAGAAAATACAAATAAAAGTTATTTTGATGGCTTAGGTTTTCTTAAATTTAGTTATCTTGTTTTTGCGTAACTGTGAATAATTAAGTTGGAATCAAGATTCAGATTAACTTTCCTATTTGCATAGAACACATGAGAGGAATAAAATGGTTGGTAAATATTGGCTAACCCTTGATTTTTACACCAGATGAATCTTGGATTCCCAGTGTCTGGCACAGTTTTAATAACTTAAATGGAGGCCAGGTTTCTGGATGTTTTAACGTTCTCTTAAGCCTTCAGAAGGGTAAAAAATTTAAAGCAAAATGATATAATGGGGTTTAAAGCAAAGTTGCAAATTACTGAAGCTAATCTTTGCTTCCTGATTTTGAGGTTTTTGGTTTTTTGTGGCCAGGTTGAGGGGAGCTCTTTTTTACCTCATTACATGGTGCTATAGTACTCCATTCAGGCACTGAAACAAAGTTAACCCTATAAGTAACTCACGCATGGAAACCTGTAGAACTTAACAGCCTCCTCCTGACCTTACAAGAATAAAGGTGTGCGGTTTACCTTTAATTCCCTAGCAGTCTTGCCAGATGTATGGCATAAAGTCATGTAAGAAGAGCAGGTGGAACAAACTGTACAAACTTAACCCCTTCAGGTGTTCAGAACAGATTAATATACTATGTATTTAATACCAATAATAATGCAAAATAAAACTTTCATACTAAGTTTTATTGTATGCTGCCGCCAGTGTATATAAAACAATTACCCTTGTGAAACAGAAATTCATGAAAATTCAGAGAGGTAGATGTTAAGGACTGACAAAAGTAGAAGTTTGTATATTATGGCACATGTGTTACAGGGATAAGCTTTTGTACAGGCTTCAAATGTAGCTCTCTTGAATATTCACTGGATCATAAGGAGTGGTTTGGGAAACCTAAGATAGAAAAAAAAAGGTGAGTTAGGGTAAAGTATCAAAGAATATAGTTTTTAATTTTTTTCATGAATAACCTAAGAGAAACAGGATGGGAAATGCCTATGGTGCACTAACCAGTAAAATCTTTCCCTTAATTTTCACAACCACTCTGATGTATAAGTCATTCCTGTTTTATAAACAGACTTACAGATTAACTTGCTAAGATTACTGCCAAAATACATTCTGTATATAATAAAAAAAAGGTTAATAAAGCTCTCTTAAATCAAGAAAAATCCAAACATCCTTAGAAAAATGAGCAAAAGTATTTAGCAGGGCAGTTTGGCAGAGTCTAGTGAAGTAGAAGATGCAACCACACTTCTAGTTACCTAGATAAACCCAGACATAGAGAAACATGTACAAGGATATTGACTGTATTAGTATTTTAACCACAAAGAACTGAAACACCTAAGTATAACTCCATAAGAGCATGGATAAATGAAGGTTTCTACATATGATGGAATACAAAGCTATAAGTTATGCCTTATGTTTTCTAACCATAAAATATTTCAGTTAAAAGAGTATCAACTAAAAAATTTTAAAAATGAAAGAATATTAAATTTTAAAAAGTACAATAAAAAATTAAAACATGAGCATACTAACTTTAGGATTATTGATATGGAAAGGTGCAAAAGTGTTAATGAGACATTTTGTAACAAAAATGTTGAAGAGGCATAAACAGAATGCTCTGAAAAATGTTTAATCCCACCTAAAATAGTAACAAACAAGACTTAGGGCTCAAGGAAAAAGCATTCTCATGCATTCTCATGTTTCTAGTGGAAGGCCAAAGTATTATATTGGCAGGGGATATCAAGTACAACACTGTAAAAATGTTAAATGTTCACTCCTTGACTAATTTTACTTCTAGAAATTTAATAGAGGTACTAAGTATATATATATATATAGTTGTTCACCAAAATCTTCACCTCACTGTAACCTCAAATTTTGGAAACTTAAATATTCAATGAAGTATAATTCAATCACAGTACAACCATTAAAGATCTTGTTTACAAAGAATATTTAATGAAATAAGAAATTCACCATTTAAAAAAGGCAGAATGAAAAACAGCAAATACTGATCCTTAAATTTTTTTAATTAAAACATTTTCATGGCACCCATAAAATGTTTCATACAAAAACTACCTTAATTTTACATGTGTTTCCTCACTGTCAATAAGCCTGTCGTCTTATCTGCATATTTTGTGCATACATGTTCTACTGATTAAGTTTTTAATCCTGTATTATTTCTTCTGTTTTGTTGTGTGTAAAGAAGGAAAAATTTTAAAAGCTGGAATCTCAAAAAAAAAAAAAAAAAAATTCCTCTTAAAAGGAAATACAGGGCTGGGCACGGTGGCTCACGCCTGTAATCCCAGCATTTTGGGAGGCTGAGCCGGGCGGATCACCTGAGGTCAGGAGTTTGAGACCAGCCTGACCAACATGGAGAAACCTGTCTCTACTAAAAATACAAAAATCAGCTGGGTGTGGTGGTGTGCACCTGTAATCCTAGTTACTCAGGAAGCTGAGGCAGGAGCACTTGAACCCGGGAGGCAGAGGTTGCAGTGAGCTGAGACTGCCCCATTGCACTCCAGTGATAAAACTATATTTATACACATAACTCCAATGTAGATTCTTTACATTCATGCCACTCAGTGTAGGTCTAGTACTATCAGCATCAGTGTAAGTGGGCAGTTGTAAGCAATGCAAGTTGTAGGGACTCAGTTCAGACCTTCTGAATTCGAATTTGCATTTTAACAAATTGATTTGCATATATTCAAGCTTGAGAAGCAATGCTTTGTTGCCCAATTATTCTCCTCCTAGCCCAAACTGCTTCAAATCTTAATATCCACCAAGCTGTTTTCTTATACTGCTGGGATTAACAGACATTATTTTACCTTCTGGGTTCTTACCCCAGCCATATTTTTAAACTTGAGCCATTCATTTAAACACTTATCTGTAGATTCCTATGAACAAACTAATAAAACTATTAACAGCTGCCCAGTATTTTATTCAAATGAAAATAAACCACTCTGTAAAGTGAATACAAGAACTGAGGTTAAAAAAAATCATTAATAAACCATAAAAATATGAAACTTCCAAAAACTACCATGAAGAATTAAATGAATAGTACAAGAAACAAAGAATATTATAATAAACAGTTAAATATGAAAGTGAATTACTTCTTCATGTGCATTTTTGTGCACATGACACCTGTTTTCAAAGGGCTTTTTTTCCCCTGGTATTTCAAAAAACTTAAAACATCTTAACCAATCACTGTATTTACTGGAAACATGTACTTATACAGACTTCCTGGACACTACCAGGTCTACAAAGCTTAATTAAGGAGGGCACAACTATGTAACAAGGTATTTTAGGAAGCAGCTTCCTGGACTTTGGAGAGTCAGAATGTTAGTAAGGGGTGTGTGCCATACACAAAACCTTTTTTTACAAAGTACTATTAGTTTGCCTCTCATAGGTCAATATTGAGTACATTCCCTAACTAAAGTACTAAGAATTTATAAAATGCAGCACCCTTCAGTTACATTTTAAATGATCCAAAACCTTTTTTGTCACATCTCTTAGACTAACATACATTTGTACACATGGCATTTGATCTGGAAGGCACAAATTAATGTACTGAAGCATGCTTTAATAAAGCCAGGAGGGTCTTTAGTTTTTAATTCTCTGAAATTCAGTCCACTGTCTGTTTGCCACCAAGAACTCATATACTGCATTTCCTTCATGTTTCATCTTTAATCCAACAAATGAGAACAAAACATAAAGCCTGTTCTACCTCAGTCCAAACGCCTTTACCACACTGGCTTACTCAATTACATCTGATTTTCTCTTGCATTTCCAATTCCCAATCTTTGCTATACTGCTCTACAGCTGGGTTTAGTTAGAGCAATAACATCAGAGTTAATCCAAATCAGTTGGTAGTACTTTAAGTTATCCCCATAAACAATGCAGTTTTTTTAAAAACTGTCTATAAATATTTGCTAGGTACACAAAAAGAAAACTAGTACTTGGGGACTCCCAAGATGCATATGCCATTAGGCCAATGCTCTAAAAAGTGACAGATGGCTTGTTACAGCAGTGGGATTTTGTAGTAACTCTCCTATACCCTCTTTATGGTTATTAAATCCTCTATTTAACCTTCTTATAGTAAAATAGAAACGATTACCCTTCATGACTACTAAGTCAGCAAGTTTCATGAATCCTTACTTTCCTTGCAAAACAGAAAAATACTGGAAATGGAGGGCCAAAGGAAAGGGCATGGGATGATCTTTTAAGTGCTGCAAAGAAAGAGAAGACTAGTTATTCCTACAATGTGGGTTTTTGGTTTTAATTTAAGGAAACTTACCTTTGAAAGATTCATTTTACTACAAAAAGGAACAGACTTTCTGGGGCCTGAAGGGATTTGTACTTGAAGATACTCCAGTCAGCAGAGGGTCATGTTGAGCATTCTGCAGACAGAATTGTTTCAAGTCTGCAGCTGCCTGGGAAACCTATACATAACAAAGAGGGGAGGGAAGCGCCAGATGGTGAGAACATTTTAATGACGGTTTTCTCAATCTTTGGAAATACTGTACTTCCAATAAAACAGTACTTCTCTTGCTTCAAAAGAAGATACTATATAATAATTGAAGACTTAAGTCATATAGTGAGCTTTTTTTTTTTTTTTGAGACGGAGTCTCACTCTGTGGCCAGGCTGGAGTGCAGTGGTGCGGATCTTGGCTCACTGCAACCTCCCCCTCCTGGATTCAAGCGATTCTCCTGCCTCAGCCTCCTGAGTAGCTGGGACTACAGGCACCTGCCACCACATCCAGCTAATTTTTGTATTTGTAGTGGAGACGGGGTTTCACCATGTTAGCCAGGATGGTCTCGATCTCTTGACCTTGTGATCTGCCCACATTGGCCTCCCAAAGTGCGAGATTACAGGCGTGAGCCACCGCACCCAGCCTAGTGAGCTCTTAATACTTAAAACCAATGCTTGTAAATAAGACTGATTTAAAGTATGTTTTCTTTTGTTTGGTTACTAGAAGCATCAGATGACTGAGTACAAACAGTAGAATTATGTTTATTTTTGCAAAGCACAGCACATCTTAATAATAGGCTGTTCAAGTGCAAACCTGAGGGAACTTAACATCTTGTTTCTTAAAAAAAAAATTAAAGGTTAAACAAAAAGCAGTAACATTCTAGCAAACTATTATTTTGTCTTGAAAGCAGTATTACTGGAAAAATGCTACTGTGAATGAACATAATGTGGGATAGCACATAATTTAGAAACGCAAACACTATAAGAATGCATTCAGTATACTGATCCTCAAATTTATCAGACCCTTATACTGTTGCATTTAAACTAAAATTAAAAGAGGCACGCATTCTTTCACTTAGACATCTACTATTTCTATATATTCTGCTAAGGTGATGTAGGATATAAACAAAATAACCATAAAGCCATAGAAGTTCCTTAAGTCCTGTTTGAGTGGCTCTGTATATGTATATTAACACTTAAATCATATTTAAGTCAATAGTTTCTTAAAGGCAGGCTGCTCAGAAAAACTGTTAAATTGATGTTTGCTATCAGCCTTTCAGTCACATGACACTGGGCAGAAATCTGTCACTGTCTAGTTTAATAACATTAAAATAGTTGATGGTACACAAATACCAAAACAGTGAACTGAACCGTTCAGACGTGGAACATGAATAAAACATGCCCGAAATGCATCTAATATCTGAAGTCTTGAACTGAGATTTAAGAAGTGGGAGAAATACTCATTTATTTTATTCTCAGTCTTTACCGCAAGGAGGCTGGGAGCAGGTGTCCAGTCCATCCAGCTGGATATGTGACCTTAGGGAATTAATAGCATCACAAATGCTCTCTATACCAAGAACCCCTGCAGATTACAGCTGTACCTCCAACCTGATAAAATAATTCATCATCCTAAGATGAATCTAAACGCTTATCGAATCTATTTGTGTGTCTGGCTTATACAACAGTCCAGGGTAATGAGTTCCATAGGTTTAATAGCTCCTATGTAAAAGAAGTATTTTTACAAATGACTAAACCCCCTCATCCCCTCCCTTCCAAAAGAAGTGTAGCTAAAGTAGGGGAACAGTGGTGTCCTTTTTCACCAAATATTGTAACAATGTTTAGTGTTTTCATTCCTATTAACCAGCAGGAAGCATAAAGAGTACCTGTTAATTTTCTATTTAAAGTGTAGGTGGGGTCCAATGTAACTCCCTTTCACAAGTTCCAAGCACCACTATGTGCTGCATATACTTACAGGCACTGAGAATACATAACAGCCAGAGAGAGCCCCGTTGTTAAGGAGCTGACAGTTAAGAGAAAATGACAGACAAGGTGCTCTGTAGTAAAATGAGTAATCGGTTAGATGGTGACTGGGTGCCCACCTAAGGGAAGGTGTCTGAGGTGACATTGAAGCTGAGATCTCAATGACAAGAGATCCAACCAAATAACCATCAGTGAGAAACAGCATTCCAAACAGTGAGGAAAGCTGAGACAAAGACTCTAAAACTGGAACAAGCTGCTAGCCCCCAAGGCACTGTAACAATTACCATCCAGGAGGTTGAAACCCTGTAATCCTGGCCTAATTATTAGTGCCCCTTTTCACTCTCAAAAATGTCCTGACCTACCTATGACAGTTTGTCAAGCACTTACGATAAGTTCTATCAACTGTACTCAAAGGTTAAAAGATTGTACTAGTTTAAAAATCTCACAAAAAATCACGTAGCCCAGTCATTGATAAAACAGATACCCAATGTTAAACCACATTTAGCAACATATCTAAAGAAAAGCTCATTAAAAAGTCCCAAAGGGGATGCTCCCCTTCTTGCTACAGCCTTAACATCAGGCAGTTAACTCCAAAACCAAATCATTTCTGGTGCCTTTAATGATCCCGACCAGAACCAGAAGGCTACTGAAGATTTAGGTAGGATCGGTTTTGGGGGATTAGGGGAGCAGCAGCTAGGGTTTCCAAAGTAAAGTTCTTGGAGTATTTTATTCTGAAGACCTCATGTCATTTTCTTTGGAGACTAAGTATGTACAATTTATTGCTTTCACTATCCCGCCCCATTTTTTCTTTCTTGGTCCATCCTATCTGTGATAAAGGCATACCTGAATGATAATGGTTAATAAATGATTTCGAATTTCAGAGCCAAATCCAGCCAAGACTCACTAGAAGCCACTGTGATGAGGTAAGAATTGGGAGAGTAGAGAAATAGATTCCAAACTTCAGTGAGGTCTACAGCACTTCAAGGACTCTAAGTGAGGGGGATCCCACACCAAGACGAATGAGAATTTCTCTTCCCTTCTGAGTTGACCACAACTGAGTAAGCTAGGTCCCTCACATTTCTAGTTAACAAAGCTAAATGGGAGACCCTCTCTCAGGGGGATCCTACAACAAGACGACTGAGAATTTCCCTTCCCTTTTGAGGTGACCACGACTGAGTAAGCTAGGTCTCTGACATTTCCAGTTAAGAAAGCTTAGAGACCCTACCTCTCTCACTCCACAAAACATTTCAGGAAGTAATAAAGACTAGCCTGGTGAGTATAAAATCAAATCATCTTAGGAACTGGCTGCTTTTAACAGGGCACATGATTTACATTCTTGTTTCTTTTTTTAACTGCAGAAGTGTTTCACATGTAGCCTGACCTATTGTACCAGAAAGAAGCCAATCCATTCAGGACTGTAAAAATCAGGAAATACTTAGAATAGCACTTGAATGTCAAGTTGTTCTATCAACACAGACAAAACGCTTTTGCTCCCAAAGTACCCCAAGACAAGGCCAATACTAACCAGACTACAAAATAAGACCAATAATTACCCACAATAATCATTTTCTCGGGCATGCGGACCAGTCGATACCCCCAAGGTCAAATACGAGCAAACTGTGCCATAGGTATGAAATGCACGCTTTGTTCGAGGTTGTACGGGGCACTAACCGGAACTTCACACTCCAGGATCGTGTCGAAAAATGCTTCTTTAATCCATAGTTTAAGTTATGCAATAATTCGCTTAAAAGCATGTGTTCAATGGACAAGAGAAGTTGAAGGTAAGAATTTAATACTAAAGGAAGTAGGTTTGGGAAAGATAAAATGGGGGGAGAAAAGTCTGCTCTGAATCAAAAGTCGGAAAATACCCTGTCCGATGAGAAACAGGAGGCTGGCGAAGTGGGAAAGGAAGGGTGCGGACGGCGCGCGGAGGCGCAGCTGTTGGCGAGACCAGCCGAGAAGGCGGCCAAGGGAGGTAGAGAGGGAAGAGGACCGGAATGTGGGCCACGGTTCAGCCCAGGGGCCAGCCCTCCTCGGAAAGTCCTGGGGCGGAAGGGCGAACTAATCGTCCCCCCAAAACACAGCCTAGACCCACGCGGCGCCTTCTCTGCCGCTCCCCGATCGCCGCCGCCGAGCGCGCGTCTTCTCCAGGGGAAGCGAGGGCCGGCGCGTGTCCCGCCCGCCCCCGCCAGCTGGGCCGCCGGATCCCACCCGCCGCTGCTGCCGCCGCCGCCGCCGCCTTCCTCCCGCCTCGGCCGCCCGCCCTCGCTCACTTTGACGCGGTTGAGCCCGGCCTCCAACCGGAGCTGTTGAACCACTTTCTTCATAGCGGCAACGCTGGAGGAGCCAGACATGGTGCACACGACGGCCGGGCCGATTCGTGGGTCGGTGGGTCGTGGGCCGTGGGTCGGAGGGGCCAGACAACTAAGCAGCGCGCGGCGGGGGCGGGGCTCCGAACTTTGTCTCTAAGTTTCCGGTTTTGTGCTCAGCGGCTCCACCCTCGATGCGCATGCGCGCCTTTCCCACCCTCTGTTCCGGCTCCTCACCAGGCCAGGAGCGCGAGCCTGGAGGAGGGGGAGGAGAAGGGGCGGAGCAGTCGGTGGGCGCGGCTGCCGGGGAGGCTAGCGCGACTGGACTCTTAAGTTCCCCTTTCCTCTGTAGAGGGACCGATTAGGGAGAGGTAAGGAGACAGCTCATCGTTAGCCGCTAAGACCTAAGAGGGGGTCTGAAGAGGGCCAGTGAGGGAAGTCAGAGCTGTGGGAGTTTCTAAAAGGTCCGGCGGCGGGTGACCAGGAGGTCTCAGTTTTCCTCTGAGAGTTTGTGGGAGGGGTTGAGGGAAGTGAGGGGAGATGCCCGCCGAAGCGTAGGAGCTACTGTGCACCCGGCGTGAGTCACCCGCACACCCCTGCCCCGTACAGGCGTGTCTCTCTGTGATCCTAGTTTGGCCAACAGGCATTCTCAGTTCCACCCCCAACCCCCAGTCCGGCTGACACGAGGCGGAGGGAAGGCGCGGAGGTCGCTGTCGCCTACCCAGCGGAGCCGGGCGGGCGGGGAACAGGGGCGCTGATTCGCTGGAGAAAGGACCTTCTCGAGGTTTGACTTGACTGGCTTCTTAGCTCTTGAATCGGTTTTTCTGAAGGAGATTGTGAAGAAGCCAAGGTGCTGGCTGAAGATTACACCTGTCTACTCTGTTACCCATTTACTCTGGAGAATTAACACTTATTGTACTTTTTAAAATAAAACTTGTTTTGGTGTTTCCGGAAAGTTTGTTTTTTAGTATTTCCGTTGTAATTTATTACCTCTTGCTTGAAATTGAGTCCCAAAGGAGTTTTTAGGAGAGAGGGTAGAATCTACCCAAACAAAATAGGCTCAGCCAGCCAGTCAGTATGTCTTTCTTTCATCCATGGAAATGTGTGTGTGATGTCACAGCACTAAGGGCAGATGTTTCCTATTTCTTTTGGGGTAGTCAGTCTCCGAATGCGCTGATGTTTTCCATTAATGTGAATAATTTCATCATTAATGGATTTCAAATTTTTTATTAGCGAAGCATGTGTAATTGCGCTGGTCAACAAAATCTAAATTACTTGCTCAACAGTTTATATCAGTTCGCAAAAATGTACATCGTAAGTTTAGCATCTTTCTTAATTCGTACGGATGTAATTAATGATTGGGGTTAAAACCAGGGTTTGAATTCTGGCTCTGCTACTTATGGTATTCTTGGGCAAGCTACTTAAATTACTGAGGCTTTATTTCCTTATTTCAAAATAAATTATAAAGCTTCGTAGAGTTGTTTTTCAGAATGAAATGACATTATATATAAAAAGAATATGAAAGCTATCTCAATAAATATTGTCTTTTCCCAAAAGGGATTATAATTATTTTACCTTTGGTGCTTTGTTGACTGTGTAATGCTAAAACGTCATTCACACTTTACAGGTTTGTAAGATTAAACACAAGTATCTTTATTAAAGAATGATCTATTTTACAGTACTTGTAAAATGTATCACTGAACTCTTAGAACTGCGGAATGTTAATGCTGGAAGAGATTTTAGGGAATATATGGTCCAATAATTACTTCTGTGAGGGAGACTGTTGAGGAATAAACAGTGTTTTAGGCCGAAACAGTTTCAGAAAAAAAAAAATTTATTGCTTTTTTATTAACTGCTGCATTGGGAAACCGCAGACTGGACTGCTCTCTCAAACACTAGATATTATTGTTTGTAGCGTGTGTTTAAAGATTCTATTTAGGATACAAAAGAAAAAAAAACCATTGAGGCCGGGTGCAGTGGCTCACGCCTGTAATCCCAGCACTTTAGTAGGCCCAGGCAGGCGGATCACAAGGTGGAGATTGAGACCATTCTGGCCAACGTGGTGAAACCTCGTCTCTACTAAAAAATACTAAAATTAGCCGGGCGTGGTGACACACGCCTGTAGTCCCAGCTACCCAGGAGGCTTGATGCAGGAGAATCACTTGAACCTGGGAGGCAGAGGTTGCAGTGAGCCGAGATGGCACCACTGCACTCCAGCCTGGGGACAGGGCGAGACTCCATCTCAAAAAAAAAAAAAAAGAAAAAAAGAAACCATTGAGATAACTTTAAGTTCCGTTGCATCTGAAGTGATTACCAGTAAATATAGTTTATGAACTATCTGTATCTCTTAAATTTTTGTTTAGGAAATGTCCTTTGACCTTCCACAATGATCTAAAACATTTCAAACATGTTTCCAACTGTACAGACATAGATGCTCACCCTTCAGTTGGTTGAAGACTGGCCTGTTGTAAAAACAATTTGTCACCAAGAGGATTCTTGTAGCAATAAATGGCAAGAAAAGACAACCAAGTAATCTGTCACTTTATGTTTTGTCAGCAGAGCACTGTCAATTTAAATTTACCTGAGATCTTCACCTTATTCAATTAATACCCTAAGTTCTTTAGTTCACTAGGTCTAAATTCAGAATTTGAATAAATAAGATTCACGTGCCTTACTGTGTAGTTTAACTAAAAACTGAATCTCTTCAAAGGGGAATTTCACAATTCTGACTTCTTTCTCAAAGAATGAGCTTATACTGTTTTTATAATGGCTAAGGAAATTGAAGTTTGGAGAAGAAAATATATACAGTAGCTGCAAATAAAATACTTAGGAATTAACCAAGGAAGTTAAAGATCTCTACAATGAAAACCATAAATACTCCATGTTCATTATTGGAAGATTCAGTATAGTTAAAATGTCTCTAATACCCAAAGCAATCTGCAGATTCAATGCAATCTCTATCAAAATACCCATGACATTCTTCGCAGAAGTATTTTTAAAAATCCTAAAACTTACACAGAACCATAAAAGACCCAGAGTCACCAAAGTTACCCTGAGCAAAAAATAAAAATGGAGGAATCATGTTACCTGACCTCAAATTATGCAACAGAGCTATAGTAACCAAAACAGCATGGTAACTGGCATAAAAACAGACACACAGACCAGTAGAACAGACTAGAGAACCCAGAAACAAATTCATTCACCTGCAGTGAACTCGTTTTTTACAAAGGTGCCAAGAACATACATTGGAGAAAGGACAGTCCCTTCAATAAATGGTGCTGGGAAAACTGAATATCCATATTAGAAGAATGAAACTGGATCTCTCTCCTCATATACCAAAATCAAATCAAAATGGGTTAAAGACTTAAATCTAAGACCTCAAACTATGAAACTACTATAAGAAAACATTGGGGGTGGGGCATGGTGGCTCACACCTGTAATCCCAGCACTTTGGGAGGCCGAGGCGGGTGGATCACCTGAGGTCAGGAGTTTCAGGCCAGCCTGACCAACATGTAGTGAAACCTTGTCTCTACTAAGAATACAAAAATTAGCTGGGCATAGTGGCGCACACCTGTAGTCGCAGCTACTTGGGAAGCTGAGGCAAGAGAGTCCGGTAGGCGGAGATTGCAGTAAGCTGAGATCATGCCATTGCACTCCAGCCTGGGTGACAGAGTGAGACTCCAGCTCTCAAAAAGGGAAAAGAAAACATTGGAGAAACTTTCCAGTACATTGGATTGGGTAAAGATTTTTTGAATAATGCCCTACAAGCACAGGCAACCAAAGCAAAAATGAACAAATGGGATTACATCAAGTTAAAAACCTGCACAGGACCAGGCATGGTGGCTTACGCTTGTAATCCCAGCACTTTGAGAGGCCGAAACAGGTGGATTGCTTGAACCCAGGAGTTTGATAACAGCCTGGGCAACATGGCAAAGCCAAAACCCCATCTTTACAAAAATACAAAAAGTAGCTGGGCATGGTGGCATGTACCTGTGATCCCAGCTACTTGGTGACCCACAGAGGTCAAGGCTGCAGTGAGCTGTGATCATGCCGCTGCATTCCAGCATGGGCAACAGAGAAGCCCTGTCTCAAAAAAATAAAAAATAAAAATGAAAACCTGAACTACAAAGGAAACAATCAGCAAAGTGAAGAGATAAGTCACAGAATGGGAAGAAATATTTGCAAACTATTCATCTGCTAAAGGATTTATAACCAGAATATATAAGGAGCTCAACTATATAGGAAAAAAAATCTAATAATCCGCTTTAAAAATAGGCAAAAATGCTGAATAAACACTTTTCAAAAGAAGACTTAAAAATGGCAAACAGGTATATGAAAAGGTGTTCCAACATCACTGATCATCAGGAGAAATGCAAATCAAAACTACGATGAGATATCATCTCTCCTCAAAGTGGCTTTTAAGCAAAAGATAGACAATAACAAATGCTGGTGAGGATGTGGAGAAAAGGGAACCCTTGTACACTGTTGGTGAGAATGTAAAGTAGTACCACCACTATGGAGACTAACTTGAAGGTTTCTCAAAAAAACTAAAAATAGAGCTTCAGTATGTCCCAGGAATCCCACCGCTAGCTATAGACCCAAAAGAAAAGAAACCAGTATATTGAGGTATCTGCACTCCCTTGTTTACTGCAGCACTATTCACAATAGCCAAGATTTAAAAGCAGCCTAAGCGTCTATCAACAGATGAATGAGTAAACAAAATGTGGTACAAATAAACAATGGAGTACCATTCTGCCATAAAAAAGAATGAGATTATCTCATTTGCAACCACATGGATAGAACTGGAAGTCATTATGTTAAGTGAAAAAACCAGGTGCAGAAACACAAACTTCACATGTTCTCACTTATTTGGCAGTAAAAAATAAAACAATTGAAGTCATGGAGATAGTAGAATGATGGTTACCAGAGGCTGGGAAGAGTAGTAGGGTGGGAACTGGGGATGGTTAATGGGTACAGAAATATTAAGTTAGATAAAGTGAATAAAATCTAGTATTTGATAGCACAAAAGGGTGATTATAGTCAACAATAATTAAACATTTTAAAATAAGAGTATAATTTGATTTTTTGTAACACAAAGAAAGGATAAATGCTTGAGGTCATGGATACCCTATTTACCCTGATGTGATTTTCACACGTTGTATGCCTGTATCAAAATATTTCATGTACCCATAAATATATACACCTACTACATGCCCACAAAAATTACAAAGTAAAAGAAACCTAACTCTATAATTCCTTTTCCAACATAGATTCTAACCCTATATCATTCTGTTACTCTCTGGGAGACCCTCCCCCACTCTAAAATGTCCTTATATATCCTGAGAAGGTTTCAAATCAAGACAAGTATGCCATTTTGTCTACATTAGGACATGTCTAGAAAACAAACCTCATTCCTCAATTGGTTCCACAAGTCTAACTACTATAAATGCTTGTGGATTCTGGAGTGCCCTCAGGCATTTCAGGCTTTTTTTCTTTTTTCTTTTTTTTGAGATGGAGTTTTGCTGTTGTTGCCCAGGCTAGAGTGCAATGGCGTGATCTCAGCTCACCGCAACCTCTGCCTCCTGGGTTCAAGCAAGTTTCCTACCTCAGCCTCCCCAGTAGCTGGGATTACAGGCATGCGCCACTATGCCCGACTAATTTTGTGTTTTTACCAGAGACGGAGTTCACCATGTGGGTCAGGCTGGTCTCAAACTCCTGACCTCAGGTGATCCACCCGCGTCAGCCTCCCAAAGTGCTGGGATTATAGGCGTGAGCGACCGCACCCGGCCTCATTTCAGGCATTTTAATCTATTTACCTAAGACAGGTTACTCTTTAAATTGATTAGAATTTTATTTACAGCTTAACCAGGAACCAAATAAAGCAGAACTCCCAAGACATATACATAACCGGAATCTATCCTGATCAGATAGACTTCATGCCTTGGTGATTTAAGAATCAGGAATTATGTGAAAAAATACTCCCATCATCTGTCATAAAGTTAACTGTATTCTGATTTTTTTATTCCAGAATGTAAGTTTCCCTTTCACTTGTTGCATTCCCTGAGCAATCAAGTAATCAAAACATTTTAGAGCTGCAAAGGATTTTGAAGAGTTCAAGTCACTTACCACTAAGCAACTGACACTTGGTTTTATAGGTTATAAGGGACCAGAAATCTGCTTTTCTGGCTCCCAATCAATCTGATTACCTTGTGTGAGATTCTACTTTATTGATATATTTAAACATAGCCCATGTCAGCATTTAGGATTTTCTAAAGTACATCGAGCAATCTTTGTATGCCGTATTATCAAATCAAACAGGAAATAAAAATTACTAGAATCCTTATTTCTAGAAACTGAATAAGTATCAGAAGTTCTTAAGCTTGATTTTCAGCTCTGCTACTGACACTGAAAATCATTTTGGAAAAGTGCAGAGAAAACATGATGGGTAGATATTTTGAAAGGAGGGACTAGATCAGAGATGGCAGATAGGTTATACATCCACCAAGAGTTACTCCTTCTCAAACCCATAGTTGACTGTGGTAATTCGATTCTATACTATTTCCTACTGAGATGTAGCCTTGGGATCCTACTTAGTAATTCACTTCTAGATAGTCAGTACCAGTTGATGGGAATTAGCATGCAAGATAAAATTGATTTTCCATTCCTGGCAGTAGAGTTGTAAAGCAAAATTATGCAGTAAATGAAAGATTAGACAGGAACTTAATAGTCACTTTATTTTTGGTTATTGAGATATCAGTCTCCTTTCATTTGAATTGTTGGCATCGTTTTGTTCATTAGCTAATTAGTAACAGGTAAAAAATGTGAAAATCCCACATATTATATGTTAGGATTTAGTATATGATTTGGTTAGGATCAACTACAAATTCTAAGCATGCCTAAAGTTTTTTTTGTTTTGTTTTTTGTTACAGAGTTTCGCTCTTGTTGCCCAGGCTAGAGTGCAATGGTGCAATCTCGGCTCACGCAACCTCTGTCTCCCGGGTTCAAGCGATTCTCCTGCCTCAGTCTCTGGAGTAGCTGAGATTACAGACATGCACCACCACGCTCAGCTAATTTTGTATTTTTAGTAGAGATGGGGTTTCTCCATGTTGGTCAGGCTGGTCTCGAATTCCCGACCACAGGTGATCTGCCTGCCTCGGCCTCCCAAAGTACTGGGATTACAGGCGTGAGCCACCGCGCCAGTCAAGTTTTAATTAGCCTCTCGTAGTTTCAATAGCAAAGGCTTACTCAAGTTAGCACAAGCACTGAGGAGATTATGGTAAAGATCAACGTAGAGCAGCAGTGGAGGCACATATCCCTTGTAAATCCCAAAACAGAAACTGTCACGCTAATAAGCCAAACTGGAAGTAGATCCAAGGCTAGATACTTCAGCCCCAAGACTTCTTGATTCCTCTCTAGTGCTTAGTTATAAACATGAATCAGCTATGTTACTTCCTCAGTTTGCTTCTCACTACCAGTTAACTTAGTCATTTTTTCTATGCTTTATCTTTTTTTATCTCTTTATAGATAAGTATAGCTTTCCCGTAACATAGGCTTGCCTCATGGCTATGATGCTATGATACTGCCTCATGACTTTTCTGTATTCTTTTTTTTTTTTTTGAGATGGAGTCACTCTGTCCCCCAGGTTAGAGTGCAATAGCACGATCTTGGCTCACTGCAACCTCCCCTGGTTCAAGCAATTCCCCTGCCTCAGCCTCTGGAGTAGGTGGGATTACAGGCGCATGCCACCACACCCAGCTAATTTTTTTTTTTTTTTTTGTATTTTTAGTAGAGACGGGGTTTCACCATGTTGGCCAGACTGGTCTCAAACTCCTGATCACAGGCAATCCGCCCCTCTCGGCCTCCCAAAGTGCTGGGATTATAGGCATGAGCCACGGCACCCGGCTCTCTTTTCTATATTCTTGTTAATAATGTCTACTAACGCTTGAATCTTGAGCTCTTTTCCCAGGTCTAATTCCCAAGGGCTCATCTTTTTACATCAGAACATTTTGTTTGTTTCTGGTCAGCCCAGGATTTGGTCTCCAGCATTGGTCGCATCAGAAATGATAAAGGGAGTTCTTAAAATCCCAAACATGGCTTCTTTGCCATTACTTTAGAAGGGATACTATAGGTTGAGTATCCCTTATCCAAAACGTTTGGTGTCAGAAATGTTTCAGATTTCAGATTTTTTCAAATTTTGCGGTATTTGCATTATATCGGTTAAACAATCCTAATCCAAAATCCAAAATGCTCCAATGAGCATTTCTTTGGAGCATCATGTCAGCATTCAAAAAGTTTCAGATTTTTGAGCATTCCAGATTTCAGATTTTAAAATTACGGATACTCAACCTGTATAGTGGGGTCCTGTATAGGTTTACCTCAGGACAACAATAAAGCAGGTCTTGACTGATCTATCTTGAGTTTGTTTAATTAAAAATTTGTTCTGGGATGGGCACATTGGTGGCTCATGCCCGTAATCCCAGCACTTCCGGAGACCGAGACGGGCAGATCACTTGAGGTCAGGAGTTTGAGACCTGCCTGGCCAACATGGTGAAAACCTGTCTCTATTAAAAATACAAAAATTAACTGGAAGTGGTGGCACACGACTGTCATCTCAGCTACTTGGGAGGCTAAGGCAGGAGAATCACTTGAACCTGGGAGGCAGAGGCTGCAGTGAGCCAAGAGTGAGCCACTGCACTCCAGCCTGGGTGACACAGGAAGACTCTGTCTCAAAAAAAAAGAAAAAAAAAATTGTTCTGAATTAAAATATCAAAATTTAATATGTAACAAATTAAAAATTTTAGCCTACTAACTTGCATACCAATGAATCAATGAATGTCCTTATGCTATAATTATTATAGATTATTAACTAATTATTATCTAATAATGAAGTGACCATATATGTATCTGAGTCATCTTTCACTTAGGTTCATAATAGAGGCTAATATTAATACAGTGGCATACAGAGTTTTTGTACAGATATATAAATACTTTCTTAAAGTACTAATGTGTACTTAAAATAGCGTTTGACATGGTCAAAATGATAAATCACATTCTAAGTTTTAATTATTATAAGAAATATGGAAAGTAATATGTAAAACTAATTTAAGGAGATGCTATATTTCAGGAGATAATCTTTTAATTTTGATACCATTAAAACAATTAGTGGTACTTGTTAGGGTTTTGTAGAGCTACGATCAGTACCAGATCAGAGGAATTTTAAGTTTTGTTGGAGATAAATCCTTATTTTAACATAAATCGAGGAAGAGCAATGCTTTGAAATCTAGAAAAGCTTCAGCTCTTGTGTTGATATGATTAGTGTATCCTTAAGGATTATCCTGCTTTGATAATTCCTTTTAGAGTAATAATTCAGCTACCTTATTTTTTATTTTTTCTTATATACATTATATATTTTTAATTGTATCATATTCTTGTAAACTGCCATAAATCCTGAGGAAAAACACAGGGAATAATACACAAATGAAGCCTGATATATTTAAAGACTGGCATTTTTACCTGGAATGATTGTTCATGTTTTTTATTATTGAGGCATCAAAACCCAGGAAGAAATGTATATGGTAAAACAGTTTTCATCATTCTATAGCCATTTTAACTAGCCCAGAGGCTAATTAAAACTTTAGGCATGCTTAGAATTTGTCATTGATCCTAACCAAGTATCATAAATTCTGTCTTTCTACTTCCAAATGTGTATTTCTACTTCATGTAAAATGCTATCTATTTAACCTTAATTTTTGACCAAGAAAAGATGAATTATTTAGAATAGTAAAGTATGTCCTGGTCACAAGTCCATTATAGTGTAATTTGTCACGTTACTTAGTTGTATAGATTTATACTCATTTCATTGCACAGTCCTACTTACTATTAATATGTCCTTTTGAGTTAGAATAATAAAGATTATATGTATTTCTAAGTTTTCATTTTTAGTTTATTTAATGTTTTTGTGTTTTCCTTTTTATTTCTTGAACAAATCAGAGACCAGAAATGAGTGGAATGCTATCTTAAGCCAAAAAACTATTACAATTTTTATTTAATACTACTTAAATGAAGAAAGATAAAAAAAGAAACAAAATTCAAATTGATAATTATCCCATTCAGACATTAGTAAATATGTCGCTCAATCCAAGTCGACCTTCCTCATCAGAGGTAAGAAAATCTTTTTATACTAAAATATAAGAAAGACCTGCTTATCATTGTTTTTGAAAAGTTTTATAAAAGCAAAAACATAAATTATATAAAGTATTAGATATTGACTCCACCATGATGCCAACTTCATATATCCCATTGCCTGGTTACACTTCTCGTGTCGCTAGCTCACTTCCTCTACCCCAACCATATTGAGATCCCCAATGCATTGATTCTATCACCTTTTTTACTATTTCTCAATTGTATGATTGAAGGTGGTACCCTCCATATCTAGCTTAAGTTCCATAGAGCAGTCATGATCACTCCTTTGCACATACTTTTGACTCCTTGCCCCTCTGTCACTTCATTGTGCTGCTTGGCAAAACAACAAACATGGTTAATGCATTTCTCCACCTGTTCTGTACCTACACCTGAGCAGCTGAACATGGCTAGACAAAAAAAATGTATACCATCATAAGTACCATTCTCACTTTAAATTCATGACCATGAATTTCAAATGGAGTCTTTTCTGGTGGGCAGTCTTGCTGTCTGCGACTCATTAATTCACTCTTTCACTCTTCTGAACAAGTATGTCATACCATCTCAGACCCCCAATACCTTCTCTCTATTTTCTCTTAAACCAAGTGCAATCAAGATTTCATCTCAATTATTCCACCAAAACTGTTCTTATTAAATTCACCCTTTCATTACTAAATCTGTTGGTTAATTCTTATCCTAAACATTCTTGATCTATATGTGCACAATAGCTGACACCATTAATCACTTTCTCTTCCTTGACATAGGCTTCACTAGGCTTCTAGCATACATATTATGTTTGTTTTCTTCTTACCTCCCTGGTTGTTCAATCTCAGTCATCTTTACTGGGCCTTCATCTTCTTCCTGACCTCTTAATTTGTGAATACATCAGGGTTCAGCTCTTTTATGTTTGTTTTCTTCTTACCTCCCTGGTTGTTCATTCTCAGTCATCTTTACTGGGCCTTCATCTTCTTACTGACCTCTTAATTTTGGAATACATCAGGGTTCAGCTCTTTGTTCTCTTCTCTGCCTACACTCATTCCTTGGTGATCTCATCTAGTCTAATAGATTTAAATACCAAGTTTATGCCAAGAATTTCCAAATTTATAGCCTTATCTCAGTCCTCTTTCCCAAATTCCAGATTCACATAGGCCTATATTCAACTGACTAACTGACATCTCCACTTGGATGGCCAATAGATATCTCATCTTACTATGTCTGAAACTGGATTTTTTTCCCTTCCCTAAAACTTGCACTACCCATGACTTTTGCCATTTCAGATACTGAAAGGTCAGATCTATCCTTTCAGTATCTGAGGCCAAATGCCTTGGAGTCATACTTGATTCTTCTTGCATACTTGAGTCTTCTACTTGACTCTTCTTTCAAACTCCACTTCCAGTAGATTGACTCTGACTCTTCTACTTGACTCTTAAACTCCACTTCCAATTGATTGACTCTAACTTTTAAATACATACAAAATCTGACTGCTTTTTAATAACCTTTACTGCTAGCACATGAGTCACCATTGTCTCACACTCTAATTATTCCAGTAGCTTCATAACAAGTTCCCTTTTCTTGCCTCTTATAGTCTGTTCTAGCTATGATCCCTATCACTCAACCAATTAAGTAAAACATTATGTATATCCTGATATAATGCAATATAAAATACAGGACACCACTTATAAAATATTATTGCCCCTGTGTCACTTGAAGGCTGGATAGTTAACTGTTTACAGGAGATAAGAGAGGTTGGAGAAACAAGTTAAATGACACCTTAGAGATAATAAAGTATATTCAGAATGTAGAACATTCTGTAAGACAACTGGCTCAGTATCTTTTAAAAAGTCAATGCCATGTTAAAAATAAAAAGCAAAAAATAGGTTTGGGAGCTCTTCAAGATGAAAGTTTTAAAAGACGTAACAACCAAATGCATTGTGTGATCCTTGTTTGAATTCCAGGTTAAGAAAATATTTCGAGGACAATTGGGAAAATTTAAATATGGACTGGATATTAATTGACATTAAGGAATTTTAATTTTTTAGATGTGAAAATGAAACTGTGATTATGTTACAGAGGTCCTTATTTTTAGAATATGGATACCAAATAATTTAGGGATATAGTGTCGCGATGTCCGATTTACTCTGAATATTTTATTCGGAGAGAGAGAATTACTCTATTTATATGTATGTTTAAAATTTTTCCTATAAAATAAAAATATATGTCAGATCTTAATGTTTCTCTTAAAACCATGCATTAGCTTCCCATTTTATAGGTGAAAATGGCTCAGAAGGCGCTATATGTTTCCCCTCTACCTCCTTATTTTTCTGAACTTATCTTCTACTACTCTCTCCCCTACTCTCTCTGCTTCAATCATACTGATATGCTCTCACCTTAATACCTTTATTTTATCTCTTTCTGAAACTCTTTCCCTCTAGATCTTCACTTGGCTAATTCCTTCTTTTCCCTTAGGTCTTTACTCCAATCTCACCTCTTCCATGAGACCTACCCTGAATATTTAAAACTGAAAACTTCTCCATTCCATATCTTCCCATTCTTCTTTACCCCACCCTACTTATTTTTCCCTAGTAGCTACCACTTTATAATATCTATATTATCTATTAGTGTTTTGTTTATTGTTTTTTAATTTTAAAAAAATTTTTTTAAATTTTACTTCTTAGAAGTCAGTATTTATTGTTTATTGGCTATAGTTCTCACAAAACCAGGACTAGTCTGAGGCAAATGAGGTACTTGCCATAGATGAAAAATTTAAGGGGCTACCAAAAAATTGTTTTAGTAAAATTAATGCAAAAAAATCCATGATGAACAAGATACCAATATTTTAAATAAGAGACAGAATCCAACAGTGCCATCCCTAATCATTTTGAAACCTGGGGCAAAAGAAAAAGTATGTGCCCCCATATATATATGTGTGTGTATATATATACCTTGTAATGTATTTTTAAAATAGCTAATGGTTTTAATGAAAATATTATTGATAAGCAGCTTCCATTAAAGCCAGGAAAGTAAGATTATAATAAATCAGGGTGACAGTGTAAATAGAATATTTAACCTTAAAATAATATTGTCAGATTTAATATGTACTTTAAAATTTTTTAATGTTTTTTCAACTACTTTATTGTTCTGGAAAAAAACATTAAAATGTATTTTTTAAGAAACATGTATATAAATATTTAGTTCAAGAGAGAGTTTCCCCCTGTAAAATATTAATATATTTATATAAAGATAAGTTCATATTTACTTCAAATTTCTTAAGGTTTTGCAAATATTCAATAGTATAGCAAGGGGATAATCTTTTAAGTGCTCTAGTGTTCAAAATGCAACATACAGAAAACTTCACTATCAGATCTATACAAACATTTTAAATTTTTAATATTTCATCATCAAAAGCATAGAAGTAATTTTCTTGATTTATAAAAACAACTTGAAGAAAAGCTTATGCTCAGGAACCATTTTTATCTCCTATGAAATTACTAATATTAACAGTAGGCCATATTCAAACTTTTAAAGGTTTCTCAGATATTTAATATTGCATTCAAGAATATTCATTTAAATGCTTTGACTTTTAATATGCAGGGAGTATCAAACTTCATTTGATTAAGAGATAAGACTATATTTGCAATCGCTCTGTTTCTGTTTTGGTTATATAAATATTTTTCTAAATAGAAGGATTCTAATCAAGGGCATAACAAAACATCAGTGGAAAAGTGGATAGTTACATAGAAGCACAGACACACAGACATGCCTGATGTAAGAACAATCATTCCTTTCTCCTTGGTCAGGAACAGGTTCTTCCTGGAATTCTGGGGAATAAGTACATTCCCCAAACCACAGTATTAAACCTTTTGCAGGTGCTGAGGGCTAGCAATCATCAGAACTGTAATAGGGAGAAAATATACAAAGGATAAAGATTCCACAAGTTCACCCCAGTGGAACTGAGTAGGTGGGGAGTGAGGTGAGGTAAAGGTTGATGTTAAGAAAACTAGTCTTGATGCCCTAGGATTCTTACTGCAGACCACAGAAAAAACACCATATGCCAAAGATGTTGAGATAATCTCATAGCCACATCTATAACATTGTTGCCAAGGGAAAATGTACTCCAAATGCCAAGTGGCCAACTTAAGAACAAATTTTTAGTTCATTTTGTTTTTTGTTTGTTCAGAGGGATGTATGTATTCCATTTTTTTCTGTTGTATTTATTAAACTTAATTCTATAGAACATCAGTTGATTTTTTTTTTTTACTTTAAAAGTATTTTAACTAGTGTTCTTCTCAATTTATTCAGTTGGTGGAACTTCATGTTTTTTATGTCCCTGAAGGATCATGGAACTATAAGCTAAATACCATTTCAACAGAAGTTGTTAACAAATTCATTTCAGCTGGATTTCTAAGGCAAGTATTGTGTAGTCATGTAACAATATGCCTGAAAGAAGAATCTTTCTTTCTTCAGAGAAAAATGCTTTTTGGAAATTTAAAAAGTATAAGTGAAAAATATTTTGTCCATGTGATAGATCCATTTATCAATATGTAGTGCTATGTAACAATTAAATCAGTTCTGTAAGAATAGCTCACTTGGCCATAATACTACCACCTAGAAAACAGTATATAACCTGTGTATTATTATGGTCATACACAAAGTGAATTAAGAGAGAAGTTATCTAAAATTAAAAATCTGCTAAACTACTCAGGAGGCTAAAGTGGGAGGATTGCTTTGAGGCCCAGAAGTCAAGGCTGCAGTGAGCCATGATTGCACCACTGCACGCCGGTCTGGGCAACAGAGTGAGACTCTGCCAAAAAAAAAAAAA